>NC_057795.1:105514739-105694429 GCF_018294505.1 Triticum aestivum
GGCCACCATTCCCTGCCCCGTGCCTGCCTCGCTGCCGCCGGCGACCTGCTCCGCCGCCTAGCGCCTCGTCCATGCCCCGTTCCCTGCCGGCGCCCTCCGCCGCTCGCGCCTCGCGCCGGCAACTGCCACCTTGCCGGAGCCCCGCTGGCTGCCGCCACGCCCGGATCCGGTGCACAGGCGGCTGGATCCGCCCCTCGCTGCCCCGTTCCCGGCCTTCTCCCGTCGCCGCCGCCGTCTGACGGGGTCGGGAGGAGCCCCGATCCGCGTGCTCCCGCTCCCGCCCCGTGGGCCGCGCCCACCTGTGGGCCGGCCACCTCACCGACCGGCCCAGCCCGACCTGTCCGCAGCCCAGGCCAGCCTCTCCTTCCTTCTGGGCCGAGCCCAATGGGTGAGATGCCCTCTTTTCCCCGCCCTGTGCGACGTTTAGCTTTCCAACGCGTGTCCTGTTTTTTTCTTCTGAAAATCGGCTAAGTCCTATAAATATGCATATTATGTTACCCTATTCATCGCATCATAACTCTATGCATACTGCTCCATTTCGTGCGTGCAATATGTCAAATTGTTCGTCTCAACGAGTACTTCATTTCATTCCATTGCATCATGTTCATTTGAGCTCATCTTGATGCCTGAATCTTCGTTGCAAGAGTGCTATATGATGTTGTCTACTGTCTGTTAACAGAACATGCTCATTTGTCATTTTTGCCATGCCATCTTTACAGGGGTGTATGCCATGTATTTTTGTGATCAATGTGGTGACTAGCACAATCATGTAAACTAGGCTTCGTGATGTTGCTGATTTCAGTCCCTGTTCTGCTGTTATTTTTATGCCATGTAAACTTGATGCTACAGAGATATCCATGCATATTTTGAGATACTTCAGTAAGGATGTTTTGAACATATGGTTTTCCTCTATCCATTCATGCCCCTGTTTGCAATTATGGAGTAGTCTAGCATGTCATTTTGGTGCTCTACTTTTTCTACAAAATGTTTCCTGGCAGATTATTTACATGTTATTCAATTTTGCCAAGGTTGTTGTTGTTGATCCTTGCATGCTATGAAATTGTTCTTGCCTTGGTTTGTTTCATAAACATGTTTTCTTGCTGATGCTATGCTTATCTTGTCATGCAATGACTTGTGGTGAGTGAATCGAGCTTGTTAAGTAGTGTACTTGCTGTTACTGTTTTGCTAGGCTGAATCTGTTATTTCGTGATGCTATGTAAACCTGCTGCTACAAGTCATTCTATGCATAATCTGGAGATGTTCACTAAGGGTGTATTGTTCTACATGTTATGCTTTATCCATTCATGCCCCTGGTTGCATTTATAGCCTGTTGTAGCTTGTTGTTTCCTTGCTCCAAAGTTGCTAAATAATGTTGCTGTCAGCCTGTTAACATTAAGTTCAGTTGTTGCCATGATTGTTGTTAGTGATCCATGTACTCTATGAACTTGCTCTTGCCATTATTAGCTTCATAAACATGTCTTCTTACTATTGGTTTCCTTGCCATGCCATGTATTTCTCTGTGGTGAGCTGTACAAGCTCACCAACATGCCTACTTATCGTTGTTCCTGCCATGTTTGCATCTGTCATATAACTTGCTATGTTTACATGGGTGCCATCATATTTTCTGTTCCGTTTTGGCTCATGGTCAGTAAGGGACTTTTGTTCTATGCAATTAGTAGATTCATTCCATGCCTTTGTTTGTCATGTTAAGTTCCTATAACATGTTGTTTGATAGCTCTAAACATTGCAACCTGATGTTATCTTCTGCAAAGTTTGAACTGTTATTATTTGCAATCTTGCCATGTGTGTTTGAGCATGTTCTAGTGATTTCTGGAGATAGCTCAGTGTTCATGTTTTGTTGTGCTTTACCTGTACATCATGACCATGCCTTTTGTTCTCATGTTGAGATGCTGTAGCATGTTGTTTTGGTGCTTGCAATATGCCTAGTTGCTGTTTTGGAGCTTGTCCTTTAAACTTGTATAGAGTGTATGTGTTGAACCGTTGCTCCGTTTTGAGTGTGCTCTATATGGAACTTGCTTGATTTTGCATGTAGTTTCATATTATCATGTTGCATCCTTGTTTTGAGGTGTTTGCTTGATGTTTGGGTGCATTTTGCATCAATGTCATGTTTAATTTGTTTTGCTCATATCTTCTAAGTCGTAGCTCCGAATTAAATGAACTTTATATGTAACTTGACTAGAATCTCGTGTAGATCATCTTGGTGCATCTTAAATTGCTGTTTAACAACTTGAACATAAGGTTTATTCAGATCTGTTCCAATTTCGAAATATGCATATGAGGACTTACCAGAATTGTTATATGTTATTCCCGGCTTCATTTAAACGTGCCTTGATGTGTTGTTCTTGTTTGCATCATCTCGTGCCATGAGTAGCCTCATCTAGATTTGTCATGCATCATGCTTGCTATGCATCATGTCATGTTCACGTGTGGTGTGTTTACCTTGTTGTGTGCTTCTTTTCGATAGTTCCTGTTTCGTTGCGATCGTGAGGATTCGTTCGTCTACGCTTGGTTCGTCTTCGTGGCTTCATCCGTTCATCTTCTTCATGGACTTGTTCGTCTTCCTTGCAGGATTTTAGGTAAGATAACGGCTACCCTGGATCTCACTACTATCATTGCTATGCTAGTTGCTTCGTTCTATCGCTATGCTGCGTTACCTATCTTTTGCTCATCAAGCCTCCCAATTGCCATGAACCTCTAACCTTTGACACCCTTCCTAGCAAACCGTTGCTTGGCTATGTTACCGCTTTGCTCAGCCCTCTTATAGCATTGCTAGTTGCAGGTGAAGTTGAAGATTGCTCCATGGTGGACAGGATTTTGGTTGGGATATCACAATATCTCTTATATTATTAATGCATCTATATACTTGGTAAAGGGTGGAAGACTCTGCCTTTTGCCTGGTGTTTTGTTCCACTCTTGCCGCCCTAGTTTCCGTCATACCAGTGTTATGTTCCCGGATTTTGCGTTCCTTATGCGGTTGGGTGATTTATGGGACCCCCTTGATAGTTCGCTTTGAATAAAACTCCTCCAGCAAGGCCCAAAATTGGTTTAACCATTTGCCTCACCACCACCTACTTTTCCCTTGGGAGTCGCTCTCTCGAGGGTCATCTTTATTTTAGCCCTCCCGGGCCAGTGCTTGTCTAAGTGTTGGTCCGAACTGAGCAGCCCGCGGGGCCACCTCGGGGCAACTCGAGGGCTGGTTTTACTCGTAGCTTGACTTATCCGGTGTTGCCCTGAGAACGAGATATGTGCAGCTCCTATCGGGATTATCGGCACATCGGGCGGCTTTGCTGGTCTTGTTTTACCATTGTCGAAATGTCTTGTAAACCGGGACCGAGTCTGATCGGGTCTTCCTGGGAGAAGGTATATCCTTCGTTGATCGCGAGAGCTTATCATGGGCTAAGTTGGGACACCCCTGCAGGGTATAAACTTTCGAAAGCCGTGCCTGCGGTTATAGGCAGATGGGAATTTGTTAATGTCCGGTTGTAGATAACTTGACACCAGATACGAATTTAAAACGCATCAACCATGTGTGTAGCCATGATGGTCTCTTTTCGGCGGAGTCCAGGAAGTGAACACGGTCTTTGGGTTATGTTTGACGTAAGTAGGCATTCAGGATCACTTCTTGATCATTGCTAGTTTCACGACCGTTCCATTTGCTCTCTTCTCGCTCTTATTTGCGTATGTTAGCCACCATATATGCTTAGTCGCTGCTGCAGCCTCACCACTTTACCCCTTCCTTTCCCATTAAGCTTTGCTAGTCTTGATACCCATGGTAATGGGATTGCTGAGTCCTCGTGGCTCACATATTACTACAACAACAGTTGCAGGTATAGGTTTTGCGATAATCATGACGCGAGAGCGATGTTTGCTTGTTTGGAGTTCTTCTTCTGCTTCTTCTTCAATTAGGGGATAGGTTCCAGGCCGGCAGCCTGGGCTAGCAGGGTGGATGTAGTTTGAGTTTCTGCTTGTGTTTCGTCCGTAGTCGGATGATGCTCTTATGTAATGTGATGGTGTATTCGTGTGGCATTGTATGCCTTTTGTATGTATTCCCATCTATTATGTAATGTTGATGTAATGATATCCACCTTGCAAAAGCATTTCAATATGCGGTTCTATCCTTGGTGGGACCTTTGAGTCTCTTTAGGATAGTATCGCATATTGGGCGTGACACGACGCCACCATAGGGGCTGGTATGGGCAGCCGCCTCGGGTGGCTGGAAAGTGTGCACCTAGTTTGAGTCATCCAGGTTGGCCTAGGCTAGTTTTTTTTGTCCCAACGCACGAGCAGGCAATGCAAAAAATGAAGAAAAATGTTTCAGTTTGGACATGCCAATAACATAAGTGCAAGGCAGGCCCTATAGCAGGCTCGTAGCCCAAACGAGCGCCTCCCATATACAACACGAAAAATCCAATTCATTCGCTCCAGCCTCCAGTCTGGTTCACTCCTAACCTAGCCACTGCTGGACAGACCGACACAACACTTCCTCGCGCCCTCGTTGGAGGGCGGTCGTCGGGCTTCAAGCGAACAGATGACAAGAAGATGAAGATCCAACCTTGGGTGTAGCCTGCATGGGAGGCAATGGCGGCAGCACGGGCATGGCATCGAGCTTGCGCAAGTGGACAGTCACAGCTTGCAAGAGTATCATGCGCAATGAGCAGGTACATCACATCCCTGATTATATCTAATTCAACTCTTCAATTTCTGGCCAATAGTTAAACCTGACGGTGTTGTAAAACTGCTTGTATGTAGGCAATCTATGAGAAAATGAAACCAACTTCTACTTATTTTATAACTCCCCCAATCAATACTGAACTGGCTGAATCTGATGTACCTAATCAAGTTTCTGGTGCAAACATACAAGCTCATGTTGTTCTTGTGCCTGAAGTGTCTAATGAACAGACTACTAATGAAGGATTTGATGCAAACATTTTACATGCTCCTGGTGATGAACATATAGTGTCTAATGAGTGATCTAATGCAAGCATTTTGCAAGCTCCCATTGAAGGATTTAGTGTCTAATGATGATATGCTATGTTGAGAGAGACATAGAGATTTGCAGGCATTGATGACAAGCAAATTATAGTGCATTTTCATGGCTTGAGGAAACATCGGCCATCTACCCGAAAGTCCGTGTATTATGACAACATAGCATAAATACTTTTCTAATCTGTTTTTTGAAACTATTTGTCGGGGAAGCTGATCCACGAACACCTATGGGGCCGGCGGACCGGGCCCCTTTCGGTTCGGCAGGGGGACGGAGGTCGCACGAAGAGCGGATCGAGGCAAAGCACACGAGCAGTTTCCCCAGCTTCGGAGCTCTCCGGAGAGATAATACTCCTACTGCTGCTTGTCTGATCGTATTGAGTTCTTGCTCGAGTGCGCTGAGTGCTACAGTACACACGAGACCGAGCGTGAGTGTTTTCTGGTTTCCAGCTCACCCCCCCTACGTTGCGCATGGGCCTCCTTTTATATGCTCAAGGGGTCACCGACAGGTGGCAACGTAGATAAGGGCAGAAATGGAAAAGGGAGTTGCGGTTGGTACAACTACTTGTACAATGTATCATACCTAACCCTGACGGCAGGGGACAAAGGCATTAAATGCCCGTCTGCGTCACCCAAACAGTGCAGAGAAGGACCGTCAGGGACGCCACCGTTCACCACGATGGCAATCCTGTCAGCGTCGCTTGCCACCTCGCACCGCTGGCTGCACAGACTCTTGCCACGCGCGCCTGGAAAGGCCCCAGGGCGACACGTTAGTGGATGTGCTGGAGCGCGGGTACAGAGTGGTAGCTTGCTGCAGCAAGCGCCTTGCTGCGATCGTTGTCTTGTCGCGTTCGGAAGCTTGTCGCTCACCGGGCCTTGTCGGGACGCGTGGCGCGTCGCGGCAAGTTCCTTGAAATGCCTTGGTTGGCCTTCCCGGCAAGCTCCTCTTGCCGGGGCCTTGTCTGCTTGGCTTGAATACTTTGTTCTTGAATGGCTCCAAAGGAACCACGGAGGACCTTGGCGGTCGCCCGGCAAGCGTTGCCGCGGGGTGCTGCAACTGCCCGTGCACAAGTTCGGGATACTAGGGTACCCCTACTCTAGTACACCGATAGGAGCCCCCGGTCCTGGGCCACACACGGTGCCGAGCGCTGTGGGGCCAGGCCCAAAACAGGGCACGAGCACGCATGGCCTGGGTTACGCCGTATCTTACTCTGTATCCACCGCGCCCTCCCCGAACGGCACACGTTGAATGCGGCGTTGTGGGAGAGATCGTGGGTGGTTTCTTTATTCGGAAAGGCGGAATGTCCGCCCCCTCCCTCTTTATAAGCAGGGGAAACAGGGGCAGTTCGCCCATCTCGCCGGTTGCTACTCCAGTCTCGGAAATCTCCGCCTCTTCCCCCCTTCTTCTCAAAGCCGAAAGGGAGTAGCGCTCCGCCCCCCATTGCCACCAGCACCACCAACGCCGTCGATCTCCCCCGCCACCTCCGCCATGGCTCCGAAATCCGACAAGGGGAAGGGCGTGAAGTCAGCCGAGGCGCAGCGGCTCGCGGCGCTGCGAAAGGAGCGGGCAATCTTCCCCCCTCAGCTTGACGCGAAGGAGCTAAGGGAGTACTACTACCTCTTCTGGTCGATGGAGACGCGAGCGCATCCGCGCACAAAGGTACTCCCGGCTACCGCTTCGAGACTGGCTCCGAACGGGTACCCCTTCTTCGCGCTATTCTTCTACTGCAGGCTCTACCCCTTCTCATGAACACCTACGGGTTCCGCCTCCTTGACTTCACCCCCAACGCCGTTCTGACCATGGCAGTTTTCGCACATCTCTGCGAAAACTTTGTCGGAGTCCATCCAAACGTAGCTCTTTTCCGCCACTTTTTTATGCCCCGAGTCGAGAGAGGAGAGCCTTTCTCCGGCGGAATCGCCTGGATCTCGAGAGTCGGCAAGAAGGAAGCTTATCTGGAGGGAGAGCTCCATAGCAAGTGGGAGGAATGGAGATGAGAGTGGTGCTGGATTGTCAAGGAGAACCCGCAGCCGTTCACCGCCCTGCGACAAGCCCCAATAGCGCGCGGCAATGATTGGAGCAACGTGGCCCCGGAAGAAGATAGGCTGAAGATTGCCGTCACCCGGATCCTTCGCCTCAGGCTTGCCGGGCTCACCGTAGGCGCCGTTGGCGCAGATTTTCTTTGCCGCCGCATTGCCCCCTGCAGGAGAGGAGGAGGCCCGCCTGGGAGTTCCAAAACTCGGCGGATATCATGAGGCTGCGCCCGGGCCTCAACTTCAACTTCACTGTCCTGGAGCTGGACGCGATGCTCCTGGAACTGTTCAAGCGTGATCCTCAACATCCATTCATGTTGCCGCGGGATGTCGTTCCGCTGTGCAACAATTCCTCGCTCGACCGCATCCGTGCAATGATGCCGCTGTGTGACTCGCATGAAATTGTCCCAACTTGGCAAGAGCCTGCAGACGACGTCGTGCGGGATTTCTTTGATGGCTTGGTAGAAGTGCCAGTCCGCGCCGACGAACAGAAGAGCCTCACCCGCGACACCACCGATGCGGAGATGCAGCGCATCGCCACTAGGCTGGAAGAGGCGGCGGAAGCCGCTGCCGCGGGTGAGTTTGGATTCACCGTGGAGGAGGCAGAGGCAGCGGAGGCGGCAAGCCTTGCCGAGCGCGAGGAGTTCGCCGGTGAGGAACGGCTTGTCGGGCCTGAAGATGAGTTGAGCGAGCCCGGCGAGGGAGAGCTTGTCGGGCCCGAACCTTCAGGCAGCTTGCCGCAAGCGGAGCCCCCAGCTCCACCAAGAAGGAGTCTCCGCAAGGCCCTGGACGTAGCGGGGCGGCAGGCGGGTCAACAGCCGTCGGGCCGCGCGACACGCTCTACCGCGGCAAGCACTGTTGCAGCGGGAGCGCCTCACGCCGCTGTGGCAACCGGAGTGGGTTCTTCCCGGTCCATCGCTACTGCTCCTGCGAAGCGGACAAGGGAACCTACTCCTCCGCCTCGTCGCACCGGAGGCGAGCCGGACTTTGATCTCTCCGCGCTCAGCTCCGACGAGGAAGAAGAAGAGTAAGATTCCTTGCTGTTCTTGTAGTTCTTCAATTTTTGTTGTTTTTGTCTTGTATCTGATTTGCTTTACTCTTAACTCATTCCTTTTCAGGACTCTGGCCCAGAGAGCGGCGAAGAGAGCCAAGGTCCCGGTGATTGTCATCGAGGATGAACCTACCGCGACAGCAGAGGACGTGTCCGAGACCACCTTCTCGGACCCGGCAACTATTCCCCAAAGCAGTCCTCAGCGCAGCCCCCAGCGTAAGTACATAATTTACTTCCTGCTGTCAAGCGCGCATGGTTGCCCTTTGTTTGCTGATATCTGACTGTTGGTTTGTGTAGGAGCAGAGTAGCCTCACCAGGAGGGCCCGGAAACCGCTCCCGAAATGCCATCTGCTTCGACCACACCGCCAAGGGAGGATTCCCCGGCGAGGGAGCGTTCTCCGGCAAGGGAGAATTCTCCGGCAAGGGACAGTTCTCCGGCAAGGGACAACACCAGTGATCCTCCGGTGGTTGAGACCACGACTGCAGATCCCAATACAGGTAATCCTGTTGCTTGAAAACTTCCCTTGGGTTCTTCTTTTTCCGATTTTCTTTTTCGATATTTGCTTGACTTTTCTCCTCTCTTCGGTCGTCGGATCCATCTGCCACAGAGCCGATGGAAACCGAGGTCGCCGGCGAGGAGAACGCGCGCGGCGACAACGACGATACCGTTGCCACCGAAGAAGAGGCCGGCGCTGATGATCCCGCCGGCGAAGAGGCCGCCAAAGCTGCCGCCGCAGAAGCTGGCGAGGGATCCGGCGATTGCACTAACGGCCCCGAGGCCGCAGGAGCGCCAGGCGCTGCGCCGACCGCCAATCCCTCCGCCGCTGCTGCAGCGCCAAGCTCCGAAGAGCCCCAGCCCGGCACCTATTTGAAGGCCGGCGATGGCGTCTTCATCAAACTCCCCTGGGCGTCGAGCTCCAGGGCGCCGGCTGAAGGAGAAACTTTTGAAGAAGAGGTGCTCGCCTCCGCTGGGCTGGCGCTGGTCGACGCGCCAAGCAGCAGCAGCGACGAGCCTGAGGAGGAGCGGCTGCTGCGGAAGCTGTTGTCGCTTTACCGCGCCCGACAGGCCAAACTGGCATCCCGAGAAGCGCTTGTCGCGAAGGCGTGAGTGGACATTGAGAAGCGCGCAGAGGAGCTTCGGGGTCTCAGGCAGGAAACTCTCCGGTCCCTAGCAGAGGAACAGGAGCAACTCGCCGAGGAGCGGAAAGCCTTCCTCCTCGGGAAGGCTGAGGTTGAAGAGCAGCAGCGGCTTGCTGCCGAGAAGCTATCTGCGGAGGAAGGCGAGTTGGGCAGCGCAAGGTCAATCTTGACAGCCACGAGGAGGAGCTTGCCACGCGCGAGCAAGCAATTGGCGGGGCTCTCAAGGAAGCGAAGGATGCTGCCGCAGCTGCCGAGGCCGCCAAGAAGGAGCTGGAGACGAAGGTGGCGCAGCTGGAGGCCGATCTCAAGGCGAGCGGCGAGGAGCTTGCTGCGCTCAAGCGTGAGCGCGAGAAGGACGCCGCTGCTCAGGGCGAGCTGCAGGGTCTTCTCGCCGAGAGGAGCAAGGAGCTTAGCGCCGCCAAGGACTCCAACGCAGATCTTGATGTGAAGCTGGCCACCTTGACCAAGACTCTGGACGACGCCAGGGAGCAGGAGGTGGCCTTGAAGGAGAAGATTAAGGACGACGAGGCGCTGCTGGCGAATGCTACTGCCGCCCACGACGCTTTCAGGGAGACTGTGGAGCACTGGACCGAGGGTCTCGTGAATGTTGCCGCCGCCATCGACGGGGAGCTGGCGCAGCTGGGGATGGAGGACCTCGGGTATTCTTCCGACGAGCACCTCCAACCCAGCGCCAAGCTCAGCTTGTTCTTCAAAGGCGTGGCGACAGCCCTTCAGCGACTCCGGGAGAAGATCCCAAAGCAGCTGGCCGATGAGTCGCGCAAGATCTGCGCGGGAGCTCTTCAAAAGGTGCTGATGAAGGTGGCCTTCCGCAACCCAGGCCTCAACTTCACCAATGTCCTCAAGTCCTTGCCGCCAGATGCTGATCTGGAAGCGCTCAACGCCCTTGTCGCACCCATTGTGGACAAGGTGAGCGGGATCAAGAGGGTTGAGGGCGATCGCGTAGATTAGGCCGCCCATTTTCTCTTTTTCTTGTCGTTGTTGGTTATGTCATGAGAACAATCTGTTAGAGCTGCGACAAGTTATCTTGTAATATAACTCTATTTTGGGTAGAGTTTGCTATGTTATTTCCTTTACTTGATTCCTTCCTTTGTATGTTTTTGCCCTACACTTTTAGGGAACTTGTCGGCGCAGGCACCTGAGCCGCGAGTGCTGAGTGCGGGACGTCAGCAGCCTGCTGGCGGTGCTGCTTCTGACAAGAAGCCTTGTCGCAACTAGTCGCAGCTCACTTAAGTTGTTGAGCGGACTCGAAACAAAGTAAGGGCGCAACTAGCTACGAGTTGGTTCCTCCGCGCACAGGTTTTCCATACAAAGTACAGTCGTTCGAGGAAGATAACTTAAAAATTTAAAACTGATTGCTCAAACTTTGGCAACTTAGCTTTTCTGTCGTTTGCTTTCCGGTAAGGGGAAACTTCCTTGAACGATGCTTGGTCCACACCATTATCTTCTCCTTTCCCCCGGAAAACTTGTGGGTGAGGGAACCTTCCTTTCCTTTGAGAAAGAGAAAGAAGAGACAATAAAGATATGGAGCCTTACGGCTCGTTATTGCATACTGGGGGGTAGGCGCTGCACAAAGTGTCAGATAATGCATGCAAAGAAAGTAGAAAGCATGGAATTGACAAGATGTGCGGAGCACATGAGCTTTACTTATGCACGGGTTCTGCGCCCGGCTTTGTACAAAGGATTACATGCAACATCGGCAAGACTTGTACAAAAGGTGGTTGCCGGAACAGGTCCCGGCAACCGCGCCCTACTGGTAAAACTTACGAAGATGCTCAATGTTCCAGGAGTTGCTCACCGGAATGCCATCTTCGGTCTCAAGGCGGACAGCGCCAGGCCTAGTGACTCGTTTCACCCGGTAAGGGCCTTCCCACTTCGGCGTCAACTTGTTGGAATTCTTGGCGGACTGAACGCGCCGAAGAACAAGGTCGCCTTCCTCGAAACTTCTGGCATTAACTTTGCGGCTATGGTAGCGGCGCAAAGCTTGCTGGTATCGAGCAGCTCGTACAGCAGCCTGAAGACGGTCCTCCTCAAGGAGCAGCGCGTCATCTTGTCGCAGCTGCTCTTGCTCAAGCTCATCATAAGCGACCACTCGAGGTGACCCGTATACGAGTTATGTGGGGAGAACTACCTCTGCTCCATAGACTAGAGCGAAAGGTGTCTGGCCAGTGGCTCGATTCGGCGTCGTCCTGATCGACCAAAGAACCACCGGCAGCTCCTCAATCCAGTTCTTTCCGCACTTGTGCAGCCTGTCGAAAGTCCTGGTCTTGAGCCCGCGCAGCACTTCAGCATTTGCCCTCTCCGCTTGACCGTTGCTTCTCGGATGAGCAACAGAAGCAAAGCAGACCTTGGCGCCAAGATCTTGGACGTACTGCATGAAGGTGCGGCTCGTGAATTGCGTGCCGTTGTCGGTGATGATCCTGTTAGGGATCCCGAAGCGGCAAACAATCGACCTAAAGAACTTGACTGCTGACTGTGCTGTCACCTTCCTCACTGCTTCCACTTCCGGCCACTTTGTGAACTTGTCGATTGCAACGTACAAGTACTCAAAGCCCCCGACAGCTCAGGGAAAGGGGCCGAGGATGTCGAGCCCCCAGAGCGAAAATGGCCAGGATAAAGGGATCGTCTGGAGAGCTTGAGCTGGCTGGTGTATCTGCTTGGAATGGAACTGGCACGCTTCACACTTGGTTACTTGTGCAGTTGCATCCTGGAGGGCTGTCGGCCAAAAGAAACCTTGCCGGAACACTTTGCCGGCAAGTGCTCTTGCGCCAATGTGGTGACCACATATGCCTCCATGTATCTCTGCCAACAGCTCTTGTCCGTCTTCCCGGTGAATACACTTCAATTTCACACCATTGAGTCTTCTTCTGTACAGTGTGTTGTCGACAAACTGGTACATACTTGACTGTCGGGCTACTCTTTCCGCTTCTTCTTGCTCTTTGGGAAGTTCTCCTGTCTGAAGGAAATGGACAATCTGCTGTGCCCATGCTGGAGCTTGTGGCTCGACAACAAGGACTAAAGGCACATCTGCTGCTATGGGAACATCCGCTTCTACAGCGAGAACTTGTGGCTCAGCCGGAGCTTGATGTTCCCCGGCAAGCTTGCCGGAGCAAAACTTGTCGGGAGCGTCTGCTTCAATGGAACAAGCCCTAGGGCTCGCCGGAGCAGACTGCTCCTCAGCACCCTTGGTGTTGATTTTGACAACCTTCTTGGCAGCGGCTTCGGGGAGCTCTGCCGGAAAATAGTCACCAGAAATCAACTTTCTCTTCTTGCTCTGTCCAGTCGATGGCGTTACGGATGGTTGAGTCAGCTTGAGCACAAAGATCCCTGGTTCCACAGGTAACTTAAGTGCGGCGCACTTTGACAGGCCATCGGCAATGTCGTTCTGAGCTCTTGGAACATGCTCCATCTGTAGGCCGTCAAAGTGCTCTTCTAGCTTTCTCACTTCATCAATGTAAGCTTCCATCAACGGACTCTGATAATTCTTGTTTACTTGGTGGACGACAAGCTGGGAGTCACCCCTGACAATGAGCTTCTTGATCCCAAGGTCTGCTGCGATCCTGAGACCGGCAAGCGAACCTTCATACTCTGCAGTATTGTTTGTTGCTTGGTCCTTGGGAAAGTGCATCTGGACTACGTACTTGAGGTGCTCTCCGGTGGGTGCAACAAGTAGCACGCCCGGACCGGCGCCTTGCAGCGAGAAGGCACCATCAAAGTACATTAGCCACTCTTTGCTTGCTTCCTTGACGGGGATGCTCGTTTCTGGAATTTCTTCATCTTGTGTTGGCGTCCACTCTGCTATGAACTCTGCCAATGCTCTGCTTTGGATAGTTGAAGTGCTCTCAAACTTGAGGCCAAAGCTTGACAGTTCCAGTGCCCACTCGACAATCCTGCCTGTTGCTTCTGGATTTGCAGTATCCTCTTCAGCGGAAAACGAGTGACGACTGTGATCTCATGTGCTTGGAAGTAATGGCGCAGCTTTCTCGAGGCCATGAGAAGGCCGAAAAGCAATTTCTGCACACCGGAGTACCTTGACCTAGCCCCCTGCAGAAGGGAACTGACAAAGTAAACTGGGCGATGCACCATTTTTCTCTGCATCTTCTCATGCTTCTGCGCAGATCCATCTTTGTCGGGACCAGAGTTTGCTGGTGAAGTCCCTTGCTGGTCGCTGGATGCACTTGCCGTGGTTGCCGGCTCATCATCCGCCTCCCTCTCCGCCACTAACGCAGCACTAACCACTTGATTGGTTGCCGCTATATATAGCAGCAACTTCTCTTGTGGCTTAGGTGCGACAAGTGTTGGAGTGGAGGACAGGTATCTCTTCAAGTCCTGCAGCGCAGCCTCCGCCTCCGGAGTCCATTTCATTGGACCTGCCTTTTTCAATATTTTGAAAAATGGCAGGGCACGCTCAGTAGACCTAGAGATAAACCTGCTGAGAGCAGCTACGCAACCGGCAAGTCTTCATACATCCTTGACGCGCTTTGGTGCTTCAATCTGCTCAATGGCCTTGATCTTGTCGGGATTGGCTTCAATTCCCTGTTGAGACACGAAGAACCCGAGAAGCTTGCCGGAGGGGACTCCAAATACACACTTCTCGGGGTTAAGCTTGAGGTTGATCTTGCGCAGATTTGCAAAGGTTTCGTCTAAATCTTGAATCAGAGTCGCCTTGTCCTTGCTCTTGACCACTATGTCATCCATGTAGGCTTCCACATTTCTGTGCATTTGCGGCTCAAAAGCGTCATGGACTACTCTTTTAAATGTCGAACCAGCATTCTTTAAACCGAAAGGCATCCGTACAAAACAGTACGTGCCACATGGGGTGATGAACGCGGTCTTCTCCTCATTCACTTCTGCCATGAAGATCTGATGGTATCCTGAGTATGCATCAAGAAATGAAAGCAAGTCACATCCGGCCGTGGAGTAAACAATCTGGTCGATGCGCAGCAAGGGAAATGGGTCTTTGGGGCAAGCTTTATTAACATCGGTAAAATCGATACAAAGCCACCATTTCCCGTTCGCCTTGCGCACGACTACAGGATTGGCCAACCACGTGGGATGGAGCACCCCTCTGACAAGGCCTGCTGCTTCCAATTTCTTGATTTCTTCTGTAATGAATTCTTGGCGCTCCACCGCCCGTTTCCTGACTTTCTACTTGACGGGCCGCGCATGAGGACAGACGGCAAGATGGTGCTCGATTACTTTCCTGGGAACACCGGGGATGTCAGACGGTTGCCACGCAAACACGTCGACATTCGCCCGTAGGAAAGCAACGAGCGCGCTTTCCTATTTAGGGTCGAGAGTTGCACTGATGGTGAAGGTACCACCAGTGCCATCCTCCTTGGCGGACACCCTCTTGGTCTCTGGTGGAGCTGCCATTGTCTTCTTACACTTAACGATGGAGCTCGATGGTGCGTCCTCGACGGTAGCACAGCACTCCGAAGAGGTGTGCTTGCCGGAGTGGGCATCAGAACTCTTGCCGGACTTGGTCTTCTTCTTCGCCCCGGGAGCTTCAACGGCAAGTGACTCGCGATCTGTTGCGGCTGCTGCTTCCCGGTAGATCTTGTCGGCGCAAATAAGAGCATCCTTCTTGTCGCCGGGGACAGAGATGACCCTTATCGGTCCTGGCATCTTCAACATGTTGTATGCATAATGAGAGGCTGCCATGAATTTGGCGAGTGCTGGACGGCCGAGTATCCCATTGTAAGGCAATGGAAAGTCAGCAACGTCAAAAGTGACCCTCTTAGTCCTGAAGTTCAACTCGCTGCCAAATGTCACCGGCAACGTGATCTTTCCCTTTGGCTTGCTCCTTCCCGGATTGATTCCTTGGAATGTGCCGGTCTCTTCGAGCTCGCCATCAGGGATCTGGAGTTTCTGGAGTACCGTGGAGGAGATCAGGTTCAAGCCAGCCGGCCGTCAACTAGCATCTTAGTGACCTTGAGGTTGCGGATAGTTGGTGAAACCAACATCGGCAAGCACCCGACCGCAGTTATGCAATCAGGGTGGTCCTCAATATCAAAGATGATAGGCGTGCTGGACCATTTCAGAGGCTTGCGTGACTCGATGGGTGGTTCTGCTGCATGGACTTCCCGCACCCACTGCTTGAGCTGGCGGTGTGAAGTATGCAGAGAAGCACCGCCGTCAACGCACAGGACCTCTCTGGCTTTCTGGAACTCCTGCTTGTCGGTCTCGTCATCATCCATATCTTCATCGTCGTCGTCATCTTCATCCTTGTCGCGGCCACGGGGAGGTCTGTCTCCTTGCCGCTGCTTGGCCTTGCCGTGGCATCCCCCTCGGCTGGGGCATTTCTTGCTGGCTCCCCCAGCACCTTCCTGGGCTTTCTCCTTGTTGCGCCGCTCGTATTCAGCCTTTTGCTGCTCAACAAGCTGCTCGACCTTCTTGCAGCTCTGGAGGTCATGGCCCTTGGTGCGGTGGATCTTGCAGTACTGCTTGTTGGTGCCGTCCTGCTTGTCGGCGACCGCCACAGCCTGGTGGTTGATGCCCGCGGCAATCTCCTTGCCAGAGCTACTAGCTTTGGCTTTCTTGGTGCCACCTCCGTTGCCGGACTGCTCAATGACTAGCACATCTTTGCCTTTCTTCTTCCTGTTGTTCTGCCGCCGGTTTTTCTTTGCCGGGGCAGTATCTTCACTATCAGATCCTCCCGCTCCTGTATCCTCTCCGGGGAGTTTCCTCCCTTCCTCAGCACGTGCACACTTGTCGGCCAGGGCATATAGCTCACTGACGTCTCTGATCTTGCACATCGCCATCTCCTCCCTCATCCTTCGGTTTCGCGCGTTCTGATGGAACGCGCTGATTACCGCGGCAAGGTGGACATCTGGGATGTTGTGCTGTACACGGCTGAATCTCCGAATGTGCTTGCGCAGGGGCTCTCCTTCCTTCTGGGCTAGCAGATGAAGGTCACTCTCTTGGCCATGAGGCTTGTGGCCGCCCATAAAGGCGCCGACAAACTGATGGCACATGTCTGCCCAGGAGGATATGGAGTTGTCCGGCAAGTGCATGAGCAAGGATCTGACATTGGGCTTGAGCACCAGCGAGAAGTAGTTGGCAAGGATCTTGTCGTCCCGTCCCCCGGCAGCTTGCACCGCGATGGTGTAGATGCTGAGGAACTCCGACGGATGCGACTTGCCGTCATACTTCTCTGGTACGTCTGGCTTGAAATTCTTCGTGCTGGGCCACTGGACTTGCTGCAGCTCACGAGTGAACGCAGGGCAACCTACCGCGTACGGCAAGTCGCCTGGTTCCCCTGGCGCATGCATGTCAATAGAGGGCCCAGCGCGCTGGTCGAATTGACGACGCGCTTCTCTTCGGCGCTCGATGCGAGTACGAGCGTCTTCTTACTGTTGTTCGTGAAGAACTTGGTGCTGATCGCGACGAGCTCGTGGATCCGATGATGCGGTGGAGTCGCTGTCGAGGTGGATCCGGCGAGTCGGTGATCTTGGCCTTCGGGGTGGAGAGCGCATGGTGGTTGCACCCCCACCAGTTTCGTCACCACCGGCTCGTGCCTGGCAGTCCTGCCGCAGCCGCGACGTACTCGGCTGCCGCGGAGTGTCGCCGTTGGCGAAGCCGATGAGACTCTGAATGGTGGCCCTCCATCCGTCGATCTTGTCTTCCGTTGGAGGGTAATCCAGGAGCAGTTGAGCTCGCGCCAAAGCTTCTGCTGGAGTGGTGGGTGGTTGTGGCGAACGGTGCGAGGAGCGGGATATGCTCGGACTTCTAACTATGTTAGAAGGAGCAGTATCCCGTCCAGGCACCGTGTCTCGCTCGTGTCAGCATGTTGGCGTGCATGCTGGTCTTGAGCACCCCGAGATCCACCAGCTCGATCTTCGCCTAACAAACGTATGGCACTGCGAGTACCATGACGTTGTCGGTCCTGCGCCTCCTGAGATGGGCGCGGTACATGTACGGACGCCGAGGTCTGCGCAGCCTTGTCCTTGGACCTGGCAGCACCGTGAGCTCCCTCGTCGATGTCCGTTCTTCCGCCAGCGTCTACCCCACCACTCGTTTGCTCCAGTGGTGGCGGGATCGACGTGGATGGAGCATTTGCCGCCGAAGTCTTCTTCTTCGGTGGCATGTCGATGAAGAAGATGAAGATCTAGCTCGTGTGAATGCCGGATCAGGTTCACACAACTTCGATGCCCCCTACCTGGCGCACCAAAGATGTCGGGGAAGCTGATCCACGAACACCTATGGGGCCGGCGGACCGGGCCCCTTTCGGTTCGGCGGGGGGCGGAGGTCGCACGAAGAGCGGATCGAGGCGAAGCACACGAGCAGTTTACCCACCTTCGGAGCTCTCCGGAGAGATAATACTCCTACTGCTGCTTGTCTGATTGTATTGAGTTCTTGCTCGAGTGCGCTGAGTGCTACAGTACACACGAGACCGAGCGTGAGTGTTTTCTGGTTTCCAGCTCACCCCCCTACGTTGCGCATGGGCCTCCTTTTATATGCTCAAGGGGTCACCGACAGGTGGCAACGTAGATAAGGGCAGAAATGGAAAAGGGAGTTGCGGTTGGTACAACTACTTGTACAGTGTATCATACCTAACCCTGACGGCAGGGGACAAAGGCATTAAATGCCCGTCTGCGTCGCCCAAACAGTGCAGAGAAGGACCGTCAGGGACGCCACCGTTCGCCACGATGGCAATCCTGTCAGCGTCGCTTGCCACCTCGCACCGCTGGCTGCACAGACTCTTGCCACGCGTGCCTGGAAAGGCCCCAGGGCGACACGTTAGTGGATGTGCTGGAGCACGGGTACAGAGTGGTAGCTTGCCGCGGCAAGCGCCTTGCCGCGGTCGTTGTCTTGTCGCGTCCGAAAGCTTGTCGCTCACCGGGCCTTGTCGGGACGCGTGGCGCATCGCGGCAAGTTCCTTGAAATGCCTTGGTTGGCCTTCCCGGCAAGCTCCTCTTGCCGGGGCCTTGTCTCCTTGGCTTGAATACTTTGTTCTTGAATGGCTCCAAAGGAACCACGGAGGACCTTGGCGGTCGCCCGGCAAGCCTTGCCGCGGGGTGCTGCAACTGCCCGTGCACAAGTTCGGGATACTAGGGTACCCCTACTCTAGTACACCAACACTATTAGCGTACTTGTGCATGATAGATATATTGGTATGCAGTTTGCGCACAGGTTATAGGTGCAATTACACTTCGATATTTTCAGCCAGAGAACGAATAATTCAAGCAGGTACAGACCATGTTTGTAGTCCTTGTACACCATGTTGTATTTTGTGTTTTTGGTGCTTGCATCATTTAGTGTTTATAATTTGAACTACTTTGGATCATTAGCTGGTTTTCGAAGTGCATGTAGCTTCACATTTCTCAAGTTATGTTGATTTCCGGAGTGCAAGTGCCTTCGTATTTTTTAAGTTAAATGTTCGCCCCTGGTAACTTGAATTCGTGGATCCGTCACTGCACACAAATCATACACGAATGCTAGTACAAATTAAATGAAATGCAAGGGCTTACGCTAGCTCGTTGTACAGGCTCACTGCAGCTCTACTTGCGCTTGGGATGTTCCATGTACAAGTCCATGTTACCACTTGCTTGGATGTGCAGGCCTTGTGCTCCTTGGATCCCCCTCTGCTAATAAGAGGAATCGACCTTGCTATTGTACCGGAGGACAAATACTTACAAGGTTATACGGGTGTGCAGGATGTGTACCAGATCCCGTAGCACCGTCATGCTTCGCTAAAAAATGGATTCGCTTGTTTCGGACGATATCTCCAGAACAAATAAGAGTTAAAGTCAGAGTTGCATAGGCGTGTAATCTTAGAGAGCGGTGAAAGGATATCCAAACATCGTCAAAACAGTGCACAAGGGAGTGATGTGTGGATACCTAGTTCAGTCCGGCGTTTGGGCATGCTCACCTAGCTAGAGTGCGGGTCACTTCAGAGCCGTTGAGGGTGATGCGTTGGCGTTGGCTAGCCACGCACGGATGCAGATCTTGAGTGGCAGCAGAGCACTACGATGCGGTGGACGAGACCATTGGTGAAGCCCCAACAGCCTCGGGGGGCGGAGGTGCGATGATGTGCTCGGTGAAGTAGCCCCGGTGAGCTGGGAGACAGCATTGGTGAAGCGCACCTGATGCGGTGGAAGTCGGTGTCTATGACGCACGTCGGTTGCGGCGGCCGACATTGTCGGTGGACCACTCGGTGCGGTGGACGACGACATAGATGAGGTAGCTTTGGTGCGGTGGTGAAGTGCGACCGTTGTCTTCCTCGTTGTCATCCAGCACAGAGGTGGGGAAAGAGATGAGACGAGGGCGATTTGAACTTTGCTTGGGTTGGCGGCGAATTAGGGATTTGAGCAATCTGGGCACGGAAGGGGTCGGTGGAGAAGGGAGATTTTGCAGGGCTCGAATTGGGGCCGCCAGATATTTCAATCCGAAACGTGGAAGCGCAAACTTATTTTCTCGTCGTCCTTTTGGGGGGGGGGGAGGGAGGGAGGGGGTGGGTTACTAGGTGCTACGCATCCGTCAGACACATGCGACCACCACGACACGACCCTGGTCTGCCTGGTGCGCCTACATTTGAGAATGCAAACGAATCTTCTTTCATTTGCAAAAGAATCTGTATGTATTACCATGCCCGTGTTTTCCTTGCAATAATTAGTCATTCAAAACGAGATATAGTACTATAAATTAATTAATGAGGAGTTATTTAAAAAAATCGAAATGGTATCCATGCTAACGTGGATTAGAGTGTGTGTCGCATAATTAGTTATTTGAATTAGAGTGTGTGTGTCACATAGCGATCTCCAATTCTAACGTGGATTTCGCATTTCACTATATCCATGCTACTTTTTTGATACAAATTCATATGTATATGATGAACACCATGGTGGTGAGAATTTTTTTGGATGGATTCAAACATATGACCTACAAAATAGCACAACAAATCGAGTCAATGTCAACTTTTCAAAACCTAGTATGGCACGAATTCGAAATAATTACCCATCTGCATGGTCCCCAGTTCAAATCTTACAATGTACACCGAATTGAAACATCAATATTAAGTCTCGTACTATCTACATTCAGATGTTGTTTTTAGCCCCCCCCCCCCCCCGCACACACGCTACATACTTCCTATATCGGTCAATGTTCCTCTCCTAACCACCTTAGGAAGCTATCAGTTTCCAACACACGTTCATTCTTTCTCTCCATGTTTCGATCTCTAACTCTCTCAACTACACAACCCCCCTTTTCCACTCTGTTACCAAATGTATTTACCTCACACACCCGCCATTGCACCCCATGCCGAGCTCTCTCTCTCTCTCTCTCTCTCTCTCTCCCTCTCACCCTCTCGCGCTAAATATATGCATTGCCTATCTAGCCCCCCAACCTCTCATCCACACGCACGCACGTTGTCTATCTAGGTCACTCCCTCGAGACTGTCTCACTCTTTCTTCCGCACGGCGGGCCACACTCGCTCAATATCTCTCTCTTTATCTAAGTATCGTTTAACCTCGTTTTCTTTCACACACAAATGATACATATCCCTGTTCGGTCCTCGATCGACACAATCTATACTGTCTCACGCAGATTGTCTATCTAGGTCAGTCCATCCAAGACGTCCCGCTCTTTTGACCTCATGGCAGGCCACGCTCGCTCAATCTCTCTCTCTCTCTCTCTCTCTCTCTCTCTCTCTTTGTATTTCTCGATTGACCTTGCTCTTTCTGGGACAAAAATGATATATCACCATGTTTGAGCCCAATTCAACCTATTCACATTGTATACTCTCTCACGCACATTGTCTATCTAGGTCACTCTCTCCAACCCGTCTCACTCTTTCGATCGCACGATGACCCTATGTGATCAATTGACCTTGCTTCCTCCCACGCACAAAATATATCTACACATTTGTGCCTGGATCATCTCTCAAGCTCTATCTTACAACCCTCACCCTTGCCAAAAGCTCGATCGGACAATATCTCTCCAGAGCATATATATTTATTCAATGAATGTCGGACCACACTCATTTTGTCTCTCTACCTATATGTCTCTCGATTGACCTCACTTTCTCACACCGTATCTTCCACGCATTGAAGCTACCTCTCCATCCCTCGCAAAGCCGGAGCTATTTACATTGCGAGGGGCACTCCAACCTTGGATTAGGCATTTATTCCGGTCGGTTTAGATTATATTTTCGTAGCATTCAGCCCACAACTACTCGAAACACCGTTGCAACCCCCGCAACTCCCCTAGTTGATTTCCCTCTGGCTCGGTCATCGCTCTCTCGTACGTCCTTTCTCACCTTCAATGTTGCACCATGGTATTATTGCAAAAAACTCTATTGTTCTCTTTAATTATTATAAATAATCTACAAAACTACACACCAATAGTCCACTGGGAATGGAACAAATTTCGACCCGCAAATTAAAGTGCTACAAACTACACACTAAGGGGCCCACATGTCATGAAACAAATTTGGACCCATATACAAATTAAAAAATAAAGGACGAGGATCGAACATGTGTCCAGGGCCTTCAAGCCGCACGTCAATAGGCAACATACGTAGAACAACAATGTTTGTTGTACCCCGCTTTGTTCACATAATGTTGTTATATTACCACATCCTATTTAATGGATAACATGTAATATTATTTTTAGTAATATTCGCCTTCACTTACTGGTAGGTTCCAGGTGTGCTCTCTCTCTCTCTCCTCCCCTTCTGCGTTTAGATGCACGGGCAAACACAAAGAACTCGCGGGCGATGTTGCCATTGACCATATCTGGACGCGTTCACAAGTTACGGCACCAGTTTCACGTACTAGCAGCACTAGTCAGCGTGTACGTGCAACGCACGTTAATTTGGAAGTATATTAAGTTCATGCGAATATTAAGTAGGATATTATTTATGTGTTATTATGTGATTAGCACTATTTTTGGCATGAAATTAACAGCACGCTAAACGTGTTGAGCGCTCGACATTGAAGCAGTCTAGGTCGTTGGATGACAAGAAATACTTGTGGCTTGATGACGTTTTATATTTAATTTGATACGGCTCTAGCAGAACATTCAATCGATCAAACCATAGGTTTCGTTCAGTCTTACTCCGACTTTAAATTATACAATGATCGATCTAAAATAAACGGAAATGATAAACATTCAGATTTTAAGCATGGCAATCCGAACGTTTTTCATGGCAAATTTAGATTACGCGGCGGCAGCGGGGGCGTCATGCGGTGGGAAGCGGCTCCTCTGCCGTGCTCTGTGTGTTGTCGGGCCACTAACCGACGGCGATGGTGGTGTCTTGCGTCGTTGTTGGCGTACTCCTCGACGTTGGCCTAGCTTCAAGGAAGGCCAAAATGTTCTGGACTTTGGAGCGAGTCAGCTGGTGGGAGGACACAACTGGCTTTGGTGCAAGGAAGCGGTCGACGATGGCCATCCATGCCACTAAGGGGGACACTAGCACCCGCACAGGGACATGCGCTGTCAATGGTGCGGTGGAGACATTCATGTGCACGGGCACTAGCACAGGCGCGCACGTCAGTGCATGCGCAGGCGCATGCGCTGGCAGGTGCACGGGCACCGGCACGGGCGTGCCAGTCAGTGCACGCGCAGGCGCATGCGCTGGCAGGTGCACGAGCGCGTGAAAGTTGGCAGGAACCTCGTGGAACCCCGTGGCATCAAGCACGGAGACAATGTGCGGCTCCCAGCCCATCAATGCCATGGGATTGTGTCACGCCCAATATGCGACCCTATCCTAAAGGAACTCAAAGGTCCCACCAAGGATAGAAGCGCATATTGGAGACACTTTTGCAAGGTGGATATTATTACATCGTACCCTTACATAATAGTTGGGGATACATACAAGAGGCATACAATGCTACATGAATACAACAACATCATACATAAGAGTAACACCTGGCTACAGATGAAACACAAACAGAAACTCAAACGACATCCACCCTGATAGCCCAGGCTGCCGACCTAGAACCTATCCCCTGATCGGAGAAGAAGCAGAAGAAGAACTCCAAAACAAGTAAACATCGCTCTCGTGTCATGATCATCGCAAAACCTGTACCTATAACTGTTGTTTTAGTAATCTATGAGCCACGAGGACTCAGCAATCCCATTACCATGGGTATCAAGACTAGCAAAGCTTAATGGGTAAAGGAATGGATAAATGGTGAGGTTGCAGCAGCGACTAAGCATATATGGTGGCTAACATACGCAAATAAGAGCAAGAAGAGAAGCAAACGGAACGGTCGAGAAGTTAGAAGTGATCAAGAAGTGATCCTGAAACTACTTACGTTCATACATAACCCAAAACCATGTTCACTTCCCGGACTCCACTGGAAAGAGACCATCACGGCTACACACACGGTTGATGCGTTTTAAATCGAATCTAGTATCAAGTTCTCTACAACCGGATATTAACAAATTCCCATCTGCCACATAACCGCGGGCACGGCTTTCGAAAGTTTATACCCTGCAGGGGTGTCCCAACTTAGCCCATCACAAGCTCTCACGGTCAACGAAGGATATTCCTTCTCCCAGGAAGACCCGATCAGACTTGGAATCCCGGTTACAAGACATCTCAACAATGGTAAAATAAGACCAGCAAGACCACCTGACTGTGCCGACAAATCCCGATAGGAGCTGCACATATCTCGTTCTCAGGGCACAACCGATGAGACAAGCTATGAGTAAAACCAACCCTCAAGTTTCCCCGAGGTGGCCCTACAGGCTTCTCGGTTTGGACCAACACTCGAAGGAGCACTGGCCCAGGGGGCGGGGGGTTAAATAAAGATGACCCTCGGGCTCCGGAAACCCAAGGGAAAAAGGCTTAGGTGAGGCAAATAGTAAAACCAAGGTTGGGCCTTGCTGGAGGAGTTTTATTCAAAGCAAACTGTCAAGGGGGTCCCATAAATCACCCAACTGCGTAAGGAACGCAAAATCAAGGAACATAGCACCGGTATGACGGAAACTAGGGCGGCAAGAGTGGAACAAAACACCAGGCATAAGGCCAAGCCTTGCACCCTTTACCAAGTATATAGATGCATTAATTAAATAAGAGATATTGTGATATCCCAACATAATCCTGTCCATCATGGAGCAATCTTCAACTTCACCTGCAACTAACAATGCTATAAGAGGGGCTAAGCAAGCGCTAACATAGCCAATCAACGGTTTGCTAGGAATGGTGAAAAAGGTTAGGGGCTGACATGGCAAATTGGGAGGCTTGATAAGCAAGAGATAGGTAGCGCAGCATAGCGATAGAACGAAGCAACTATCATAGCAATGATAGTAGTGAGATCCAGGGTAACGGTCATCTTGCCTGAAATCCCGCTAGGAATAAGAACGAGTCCATGAAGAAGATGAACCGACAAAGATGAACCAAGCATAGACGAACGAATCCTCACGGTCGCAATGAAACATGAACTATCGAGAAGAAGCAGAACCGGAAAGAAGCAAACAACAAGGTCAACACACAACACATAAACATGACAAGATGCACAACCAAGCATGATGCATGACAATGGCTAGATGAGGCTACTCATGGCAAGAGATGATGCAAATAAGCACAACACATCAAAGCAAGTTTAAATGAGGCCTGAAACAACATGTAACAATTCCGGTAAGTCCTCATATGCAAATTTCGAAACTGGTCCAGATCTGAATAAACCTTATGTTCAAGTTGTTAAACAGCAAGTTAATATGAACCAAGATGATCTACACGAAAGTCTAGTCAAGTTACATATAAAGTTCATTTAGTTCGAAGCTACGGCCTGGAAGATATGAGCAAAACAAGTTAAACATGGCATTGATGCAAAATGTATACAAACATCAAGCAAACACACTCCAAACATGAATGCAACAAGGTAATATGAAGCTACATGCAATTCTAAGCAAGTTTCGTATAGAGCACACTCAAAACGGAGCAATGGTGCAACACATACACATGAAACAAGTTTAAAGGACAAGCTGTCCAAAACAACAACTAGGCATCTTACAAACATCAAAACAATATGCTACAGCACCTCAACACGAATACAAAAGGCATGGACATGATTTACAAATGAATCTTAACAAAACATGAACACTGAGCTATCTCCAGAAATCCTAGAACATGCTCAAAAGGACATGGCAAGATTGCAAATAATAACAGTTTCACAGACTTAGCAGAAATTCACTAGACATGTCAGAAATAACAACAGGTTGCAATGTTTAGGGCTATCAAACAACATGCTACAAGAATTATCATGGCAAACAAAGGCATGGAATGCTAATACTAAAGACAAAGAACAAACTCCCTTACTGAACTTATTCCAAAGATCAACACAAAATATGGTAGCATCCATGCAAAGATGGCAAATGATATGACCGATTCAGAATAACAGTACATGGCAGGAACAATGATAAGTAGGCATGTTGGTGAGCTTGTACCACTCTCGACAGAGCATTTCATGACATGTGAAGTCAAACAACAGTAAGATTACCTAATTAGGAATCTACACATGGCAAGAGCAAGTTCATGGGGTGCATTGATCACTAGCAAAACACATGGCAAAACTGAACTTCATGTTAACAGGCTGACAACAACATTATTTAGCAATTTTGGAGCATGATAACAACAATCTAAGGAAAGCCATAATTTCAACCAAGGGCATGGATGGATAGATCATAGCCTGTATAACAAAACATCCTTAGTGTACAGCTCCAGATTATGCACATAATGGATGGTAGCTTCAATCAAACATAGCAACATAATATAGTAGTTTCAGCCTAGCAAAACAGTAACAAGTACCCTACTTCACGAGCTTGATGCACTCACTACAATACTCAAAAAATACATGGATTGCACCACTATAAAGATGGAATAAAAGTGCTACTAAAACATGTAGGCATCATGCTCAAAAGATGAACACACAAAATGCAACGAAAATGATAAAACAGCAAGTTATAACAGTTTCAGCAGGTTAACATCATATAGCTCTCTTAAAATGATGATCAGGGTATCAAGATGGACTTAAACAAGCATGGCACAATGGAATGAAATTAAGATCATCTCACAGTGAACATTTTGACATATCATGCACGTCAAACGGAGCCACATGCACAGAGTTATGATCCTCACAAAATGCATATATGATGTTGTATTATCAGGGACTTGGCCAAATTTGAGAAAAAACAAGGGGAGCGCGGGATAGCTAAAATGTGCCCGGGGTAGGATTTAGTCGGGCTGCTCACCTTGGGCCAAATGGGCCGGCTCGGCGGCGATGGGCTATAGCAGAGCGGAGCGGGCTGGGCCGCGGGGCGGCCAAAGCCCATCAGGAGCCGAGCGGGGCTGCGAGGGTTCGGCCTCACGTGCTCCCGCACGAGCAGGAGGCCATGGTGCGGCGGTGATGGCGGGGCTCCGGCGAGGCGCGGGGCCGCCGGAGGAGTGAGACGGTGGCGGGGACGGGCGCCGGCGGCCGGATCCGGTGGTCCCCGACCGGATCGAGCAAGGAGGAGGCCACGACGACAGGGTTGACGCGGAGGAGGCGACAAGGCGAGGTCCTGCTGGCCGCAGCGGTGACAAGGAGCGGCAGGAGGCGGGTGCCGACGAAGGACGGCGGGGCATGCCGGCGGCGGGAAGGCCGGCGGCGGAGGCGTTGGGAGGCGTGCGGGCCAGCGGGCGGCGGCAGACGGCGATCTGGATTGGGCGGGTCCCGGATGGGCTCCGCGGGCCTGTGGTGGAGGGGAGGCTGGAGACGGCGAGGTGGTGGCAGCTGATTCTTCGGAGTGAGGTGGCTGGCGGACATGTCTGACGTGGGTGGACATGTCCGGCTGCGGGAGGAGGAAGATGGCTAGGGTTAGGGTGGATTCATCCACGAATTTCGGGGGAGGGTGTGTTTATATAGGTAGAGGGAGCTAGGAGAGTCCAAATGAGGTGCGGTTTTCGCCCACACGATCCTGATCCAACGACGGAGGGCATGGAGGGGAGTTAGATTGGCTAGGTAGGCTGTGTGAAGGGGTGCTGGCTGTAAGACAATAGGGGTTTTTGCGGTTACACGATTATTTGTTGGGGTATCAAACGACCTCCAAATGGAACGAAATTTGACGGGTGGTCTACCGGTGATATACCAAGGCCACTCGGAAAATCTTGGTCCATTCCGAGAACGTTTCTCTCCTGCTCACGAAACAAGGTCTGAGAGGTGTGATGGCCCCTTGCGAGTGTGGTTGGGCTCAGAACGGACAACGGAGAGAACCGGCGGAACCCGAACGGATGAAAGTTTTGAAAAACATGCAGAGGAAATGCGGATGATGACAACATGCAACACACAAGCAAATGACATGGCAACAACGATGAATAGCTGAAAGACACCTGGCACATCGGATTCAGGGCATTACAGGATGGGCGCTGGCGCAGTTGGGGCGGCGGGAGCCGGAACGGGAGCGGGGACAGGCGCGATGTCTTCCCGCAAGGCCAGTTCAAGCTCGTACCAAAGCGCCTTATGTTCTTGAGACTCCGGCTGGGTGTCTTCTTCAGGAAACTGGAAGACTAAGGGCAGACCATCGTGATGCGGCATGGCGTACGTCTAGGTCAGGCTGGTTGGAGGTAGACGATAGGAGAATCAGAGAGGAAGAGAGAAGATTGTAGCGATACCGGATAGTGCAGGGTTATTTTAAACTACGGCGCCAGCGACATTAAAAGTGGGAGCAGTTGGGATGAAGGTGGGCGGCGGAGTCTGGTCAAAGGGCTCGCACGCCTCCCTGTCAGCCGGCGCAGCGGTCTGCTCCCACGCCTCCCATCGACTCACATGCTTGCTCAGACGGCACCTGCCGATGAGAAGCGGGACTCATGGAGGCATGTAAACGCCCACGGTTTCAATAGTGAAAGCGTTCGCCTTAACGTGACAGGTCTTTGTTCCAAAATACCTTGGCTCTTCATTTGTGCAACTTGTCATAAGCAGCTTGTCTCAAATTGAAGAAGAAAACTACGAAGTAATATTTGTGCCATATCAAGTGACCATGCTCAGTTTCAAGAATTTATGGTCACTTTTGGATTTTCTGAAATTTAAGATCCAGGATTCGAAACAATATCGTAACCTGCATCTAAATTTTCAAGCCATACATCTGTCTTGTTGTATTTCTTAAGAAAGAATTTGGTCAAACATTTTGCTTACTTAGACTTCAAAAAAGTTATATATGCAGAGTAAAAGGATAATCCCTCCATACCAGTGCATTGCCTGATATATTAACTCAAGTACTAGGCACGAACAAACGGGCTCAATTATGTGCTCTTCCTGGTGTAGTAGTAGTAGTACTAGGCAATGTAGTTGACGGGTGACCTTGGCAAGCGGCGACCGAGGGAATTGAACCATGCTCGGCACGGTAGGTAACGTTGTCTAGTTACTAAAGCATTCCTCCGTTGTTCATCGGTAGTCATTATGGACGGGGGACATGAGGGGAATTTTCTAGGGCTAGAATTCTGGCTGCCAGATATTTCGGCTCGAAACACGGAGGCTCGACTGGTTGGGGTTGCCTAATGTGCATACCACGCACGCCACCAGACGGACGCGAGCCCAATTTTTTTTAGGATCAACACGAGCCAAGGTCTGGCTGGTACGCCGTTGGGTCCTACCATTCGAGAATAAGAAAGGAACCTTTTAAATTGCCAAACAAATCTATGGGTATTACAATGCCCGCATTTTCCTTGCAAATACTAATCTCAACGTGGTAATTGATTTATGATGAGTTGTTGAATTGGAGTGAGTTTGTGATATAGTGATCTCAACGTGGATTTCACATTTCATGGTATCCCTAGTAAGTTTTTCAATGAAAATTCAAATTTAAAAGATGAACAATATGTAGGTGAGAAAACTTTGTATGTATCAAGCATATGACCACACACACACATAGACACACACACACACACACACACACACACACACACACACACACGAACACAACAACAATCCAATAGGTATGGTGCATCTATTTTTCCAAACCATGCATGTATGAAACAATTTGAAAAATACTCCTTCTGTTCCAAATATTAGTATTTTAGAGATTTCAACAAGTGACTACATATGGAGCAAAATGAGTAAATCTACACTCTAAAGTATGTCTATATACATCTGTATGTGCCAGTCCATTTGAAATCTCTAAAAAGACTAATATTTAGGAACGAAGGGAGTAAAATGTAAGACATGCATGGTCCTCAATTCAATATTTAAAATGAACATGAAGCTGAAACATGAATATTAAGTCTAGTACTAAAGTACATGCAAATGTTGTGTTTAGGCGGAGCTATGATTGTCAGGGGTCAACCCCTCAACCTTAGATAAAATTGTTAAGCTCTATTTAGGGTTGTTTAGATTATATTTGTCCCCACCCTCCCAATCGCCGATTGGTTGTGCACCCCCACCCATCCTCCCCAAGAGAATATCATGTGCCCCCATACCTTAGATGCTATATGCCGATACGAGTTGCTTGGAGCATGTAGATCTGAGATATAGCAGCTCACATGATGTCTTAATATTTTTACATGAAACCTTAATGAGTTTGAGAATTGCACACAATTTGTACAAAAACTACTCAGATGCCCTTGGATCCCATATCCAACAATCTCGAAGCTCGTATCACCATAGCATCTAAGATGAAGGAGGACATCATATTCTCCTGTATGTAAGAATATCATGTGCTACCACACCTTAGATGCTTTGGTGATAGAAGCTCTTCGGGGCCGTTGGATTTGTGACCCAACACCTCCTCGGTGGTTTGAATGTTTTTTTGCAGAAAAGCCCCCAAAGAGTTCGGCCACTGCTTACAAGCACAAAGACTGCTCAGATGCCATTGGATTTCAGATCAAACGACCTTGAAGCTCGTATCACCGTAGCATGCAAGCTGCGAGAGCACCTTATGTTTTCTCGCATGGGAGAATATGAGGTGCTCCCGCACCGTAGACTCTATGGTGATACGAGTTCATGGAGATCTAACAGCCCACAGTAGGAGGTTTGAAAGTTTTTGCAATATACGACTGAGATAGTTTGGGAATTGCGTAGAAAGTACAAGTACTACGCATGTGCCATCTGATCACTGATCATACGACCTAGATGCTCATGTCACTGTAGCAGGTAATTAATCTACGGGGAGCACCTAATATGAGCAACGAGGAGCTGTTGGATCCAAGATGCAGCGGCACACACGAGGCCTGAATGTTTTCTTTTTTGCAAAAAAACCTTTGGAGAGTTTGGAAATTGCGCATAATTACAAAGACTACTCCCAAGCCATTGGATCTCACTTCCAACGGTGTAAAAACTCGTATCACCATAGCATCTAAGCTGCGGGGTGGATGCGATATTCTATGTTGCTGTCATTTTTGTTCGTAAACTTGCAAAATACGTGTAACTCGTGCCGTTACTTGTCTAACCGCGCAAAGTGTTTGTTCAAAAAAACCATCCTACACTGAAATATCGGAACAATACACGGGGGTCCCACTTGTCATTAATCAAATTTGGACCTAAAACTAACAAATCTGAAAGACGAGATTCGAACTGGCAACCTAGACTACAAAGCGTAAGTCGATAGCCTGAAACAACAACGGTTGTTGGCTTTGTCCCATAACTTGATTTTATACAGTATTATGTTGAGTAGAGTAGAGGGAGTTCCTCGTCAACACGTGCATGACCGTTGATTCACTTACTGGTGCGTCCTAGGTCTGCGATCTCTCTCTTCTCTCCATTGTCTAACCTTTGCACGGGCACACACGAAGAGCGGCGCTAGCTTGCCGTGGTGTTATTACAACTAAAAAAGCTTGTAAAATAGAAGAATTGCCTAGAACAAGAGATGTTGTGGCTGGTCAAGATGGAGCTAACCACACCTATCCTCCGTGCCACGTTAGCATGATGAAGCTGTGTGGCTAGTGGGGTGTTTTCGACCGACTAGCTAGGTCCCGAGGTCGAACCATAGGTACTACGTCTGATACAGTATATTTTTACACACACATTTTTCCTCCGTGCCGAGACGTGGCACACCCTACCGCGTGGTTTTGGGGTCCTCCCGGGTGGCGCATGCATATATTTTTCCTGACATGGAACGCCCTACCACGCGTTTTCTAGGTCCCCCTCGGTCATAGCACCGAAGCAAGTAAATGAGTCGTCAAATCACGAAAGACCACCTTTCCCGCCGAGTACATCAGTGAAGCACGGTGGCTAGCTAGTTGGGCTAGTTCGACCGATTATCTAGGCCGCCACCACATTTGTTTTTTCACCCCCTTTTTTTATCTAATTGCTGGCAGGTAAATTTAAATATCCACCACGGCATTGCTCTGGTGATTGGGTGCGGTAGGATTTTTAATTTTTTGATTGACGGGAGTAGGCGCGGCAGGATTTTTAATTTTTTTATTGACGGGAGTAGGCGCGGCAGCAATTAGTCATGATGACTCCGCCTGTAAAACCCACTGAAGGAGTCCTGGCTTAAGGGGTCCTCGGACAGCCAGACTATATGCTTATGCCGGACTGTTGGACCATGAAGATACAAGATAGAAAACTTCGTCCCGTGTCTGGGTAGGACTCTCCTTTGCGTGGAAGGCAAGCTTGGCAATTCAGATATGTAGATTCCTTTCCCTGTAACCGACCTGATGTAACCCTAGCCCCCTCCGGTGTCTATATAAACCGGAGGGTTTAGTCCGTAGGACGACAACAATCATAATCATAGGCTAGATTCTAGGGTTTAGCCTCTACGATCTCGTGGTAGATCAACTCTTGTAGTACTCATATCATCAAGATCAATCAAGCAGGAAGTAGGGTATTACCTCCATAGAGAGGGCCCGAACCTGGGTAAACATCGTGTCCCCTACCTCCTGTTACCATTAGCCACACAAGGATCCGCCGGTTTTGACACCGACATTGGTGCTTCCATTGAGAGTTCCACTATGACGTCGAAAAAAGGTTTGATGGCTCGCCTTGTTATCAAGGATAACATCGCCTCCGGGGGAGCCCTGGCCTGAGGCCAAACCCTCCAACTAGGCGGCTTCGTCATGACCGCCCGTTCGGCCTCCGTGCCGACGATGAGTTCTCGGGTCATCGAAAACGGCCTCCATGTCAGCTTGGAATACGCCAAGCAGATGGATCCAATGGATCTATCGTCCTTGAACGAGCTCCTGGATCGCATCGCCGCTTTGGGAATCGCTACGGACTATGATCAGATTGGGCTTAAACCCGTTTAAATAGAGATTAATTCTCCGCCGATCACCCATCAAATAGCGGTGGTGGAGGAACAATGCAACAACAATTCCTCCATTTTGAAGACGGACTATGTCCGGAGTTCCGATCTCATTGAGCCGGATACCCGCTCGCGGGAGGGCACGCCCCAAACTCTGAATTTAGAATCAGATAGCGGGCCGGAAAAATTGGGTAACATCCCGGAACCCGAACTACTAAGTTTGGAAGCTCCACAGCCTCTGAGTCTAGGATCGGGTGAGGGTTCAAACTTAAATGCACCCACCCACCCACATACAAGCGCTCTTTCCCATATTAGACAACAATCCCAAGATATAGTACATCACTGTTGGGCCAGATTCCTCCTTGCAAGGTTAAGGACTATCGCGAGGAAGACGCAATCTCATTCTTTTGCAAAAATTGCATGGACAAGGGAATCCTTAACGCCATAAGTCACCATGATATATCACACTTTGCTGAATTGGCGGCCATAGTACAGAAGTACTGTGCGATGGAAAGCGCCTGGAAAACTCAGGCAACATTTTGGGATCCTCTGGCTCTCACTAAACCCCTCGTCCGAACGAAAAGGGTGCACTCTCGCAAGTCACCCGATCCAATCACGAAGAAACCAAAGCCCACTAAAGGGTGTGGAACCGTATTGGAGGGATGGCTCAATAGGCCATGCAAAATTCACACCACACCGGATACCGTACCAGCACACAGCCTTAGAGCATGTTGGATACTTCGGTAGGTGGCCAAGCACGGCGAGGATCTCCTCATTAACAATACCATAAAGCATCATCCCGCAGAAAACAACAATACAGTGTTGAAAGTCTTCGAGACTTTCGCCTCGAATAACAAGTGCAAGAGAGCACTCCGTGGCCTCGCCGAAGTCTGCCACGTTGCACCAATAAATCCCTGGAACGACACGGCTATAACCTTTAATGCCAGTGACGAACCTCAATTCCTTACGGTCCGAGCACCAGCCACTTTGGTCCTTAGTCCAATTGTGGACAGCTTCTGGCTTACTAAAGTGCTCATGGACGGCGGTAGTGGACTAAACCTCATCTACGAGGAAACTCTCAACAAAATGGAAATAGACAAGAGCCGCATTGAGCAAAGCAGCACGACCTGCCAAGGAATTATCCCTAGTCGGGAGGCAGGATGTGCGGGAAAAATCACACTCGATGAGGTATTCGGCACGCCGAAAAATTACAGGTCTGAAGAGATAACATTCCAAGTGGCCCCTTTTAGTAGTGGATACCACACCCTTTTAGGGAAGGACGCATTCGCGAGCTTCGAAGCTATACCCCATTATGGGTACATGAAGCTCAAGATGCCCGGGCCCAACGGAATCATCACTCTAGCCAGTGATCCGGACATAGCACTCCGCGCCAAAAATAAAACCACTGCCCTGGCCCTTGAGGCATTATCCGAACCCCTCGCGGCCAAAGAATTAACTGCATTATGTTCAACAGTGGATAGGGACGACGTGATACTCGATAAGCGATCCAAGTCCACCTATTTCAAACCAGCGGATGAAATAGTCAAATTCCAAGTCCACCCAACGGACTCCACAAAAACAGCATCCATCAGGCACAGCTGAACCCCACAGTCGACGCCGCACTTCGGGCGTTCTTACGCGAGAATTGAGACATCTTCGCCTGGCACCCTTCAGATATGTCGGGGATCCCATGCAGGCTGACCGAGCATAGTCTCAACATATTGAAGGGATACAAGCCGGTCAAGCAGACACTACGGTGCTTTTCAAAGCCTAAACGACAAGCTATGGGAGAGGAGCTAGCCAAGTTACTCAAAGCCGGATTCATCAAAGAAATAAAACACCCGGACTGGCTAGCAAACTTGGTGATGGTACCAAAGAAGGATAAATCCTAGCGCCTATGTGTCGATTTTAAGGACCTCAATAAGGCTTGCCCTAAGGATCCCTTCCCCATCCCCCCGCATCGATCAAATTATCGATGCTACCGCAGGACACGACTCATTGTGTTTCCTCGATGCATACTCCGAATACCATCATATCAAGATGACGGAGTCCGATCAAGCCGCAACGGCATTCATCACCCCATACTGCCCCTTTTGTTTCAACACCATGCCTTTCGGGCTCAAAAATGCCGGTGCTACCTACCAACGCATGATTCAGGCATACGTGGACGACATGGTCATCAAGACCAGACATGTCGAGTCTTTAATAGACAACCTGAGGCTCACGTTCGACAACCTCCGAACATATAATATCAAACTCAATCCAGAAAAAATGTGTTTTCAGCGTTCCCGCCAGAAAGCTGCTGGGCTTCATCGTTTCCATTAGAGGAATTGAAGCAAACCCGGATAAAATCCGAGCTTTGTCACAGTTGGCTATCCCAACAGACCTCAAACAAATCCAGAAATTAACTGGATGCATGGCTGCCATAAGCCGCTTTATCTCCCGTTTGGGAGAAAAGGCACTACCTCTTTATCGCCTTCTTTGACGCACCGAACAGTTCGAGTGGACGGATGCGATGACGGCCAAACTGGAAGAAATAAAGGCCCTCTTGGCCAGCAACCCAATCCTGGCCGCACCAAACATTTGTGAACCCATGTTGTTATACATAGCTGCAACACACCAAGTTGTAAGCGCAGTGCTTGTCGTCGAACGAGAGGAGGACGGACATAAGTTCTCGCTTCAAACGCCGGTATACTACGTATCCACTGTCCTCACATCATGCAAGTCATGGTACCCACATTGTCAAAAGATAGCATACGCGGTCTTCATGGCATGCCGGAAACTACGACACTACTTTCAAGAGTGTTTGATCACGGTGGCCTCCGAAGTACCACTCAACGATATAATAAATAACCGCGATGCCATGGGCCGGATTGCTAAGTGGGCCATCGAGCTCCTCCCGTTCGACATTACATATAAACCATGGTGAGCCATTAAATCGCAAGTACTAGCTGACTTTGTCGCCGAATGGACAGAAGCCGAACTCCCTAAAGAGTACGGCGCATACTCCAATTGGATCATGCACTTTGACGGCTCTAAAATGCTGGCTGGTCTGGGAGCGGGTGTCGTTTTGTCATCTGATGACCCACAAGTATAGGGGATCTATCGTAGTCCTTTCAATGAGTAAGAGTGTCGAACCCAATGAGGAGCAAAAGGAAATGATAAGCGGTTTTCAGCAAGGTATTCTCTGCAAATACTGAAATAAGTGGTAACAGATAGTTTTATCATAAGATAAGTTGTAACGAGAAACAAGTAACAAGAGTAAATAAAGTGCAGAAAGGTGGACCAATCCTTTTTATAGCAAAGGACAAGCCTGGACAAACCCTTATAATAGGAAAAACGCTCCCGAGGACACATGGGAATATCGTCAAGCTAGTTTTCATCACGCTCATATGATTCGCGTTCGGTACTTCGATAATTTGATATGTGGGTGGACCGGCGCTTGGGTGCTGTTCTTACTTGAACAAGCATCCCACTTATGATTAACCTCTATTGCAAGCATCCGCAACTACAACAAAAGTATTAAGGTAAACCTAACCATAGCATGAAACATATGGATCCAAATCAGCCCCTTACGAAGCAACGCATAAACTAGGGTTTAATCTTCTGTCACTCTAGCAACCCATCATCTACTTATTACTTCCCAATGCCTTCCTCTAGGCCCAAATAATGGTGAAGTGTTATGTAGTCGATGTTCACATAACACCACTAGCGGCTAGACAACATACATCTTATCAAAATATCGAACGAATACCAAATTCACATGACTACTAATAGCAAGACTTCTCCCTTGTCCTCGGGAACAAACGTAACTTCTCACAAAGCATATTCATGTTCATAATCAGAGGGGTAATAATATGCATAAAGGATCTGAACATATGATCTTCCACCAAATAAACCAACTAGCATCAACTACAAGGAGTAATCAACAGTACTAGCAACCTACTAGCACCAATCCCGGACTTGGAGACAAGAATTGGATACAAGAGATGAACTAGGGTTTGGAGATCAGATGGTTCTGGTGAAGATGTTGATGGAGATTGCCCACTCCCGATGAGAGGAGCGTTGGTGATGACGGTGGTGATGATTTCCCCCTCCCGGAGGGAAGTGTCCCCAGCAGAACAGCTCTGCCAGAGCCCTAGATTGGTTCCGCCAAGGTTCCGCCTCGTGGCGGCGGAGTCTCGTCCCGAAAGGTTGCTTAATGTTTTTTTCTCATCAAAAGACTTCATATACGAGAATATTGGCATCGGAGAGCCACCAGGGGGCCCACGAGGTAGGGGGGCGCGCCCCAGGGGGGGGGGCGCCCCCACCCTCATGAGCAGGGTGTGGGCCCCTGGCCTTCATCTTTGGCGACGACTTTTATTTATTTATTTTAAGATATTCTGTGGAGTTTCAGTACTTTTGGAGTTGCGCGGAATAGGTCTCCAATATTTGCTCCTTTTTCTAGCCCAGAATTCCAGCTGCCGGCATTCTCCCTCTTCATGTAAACCTTGTAAAATAAGAGAGAACAACCATAAGTATTGTGATATAACGTGAAATAACAGCCCATAATGCAATAAATATTGATATAAAAGCATGATGCAAAATGGACGTATCAACTTCCCCAAGCTTAGACCTCGCTTGTCCTCAAGCGAAAAGCCGATAACAATAAATATGTCCTCATGTTTAGAGGTAGAGGTGTCGATAAAAATAAAATACGGACATGAAAGCATCATGATTATTTCCATAACAGCAACATATAAAGATTTTGTCATATGATTACTTATGTTCAAGTGATGATCTTTTCACAATGCAGAAGTATGAATCAGAAACCTTATTGAGCACCAACAAATTATAACCTCAGTCATTAAAACAATTGCAATTTATAATAACATCGGAAAGAGTCTATGTTAGAGCTTAAAAGCAAGTCAACATAATCAACTATCACTTAGTCCTTCATAATTGCTAACACTCACGCAATACTTGTGGTTATGGAGTTTTAATCAGACATAGAGAAAGATAGGGGCTTATAGTTTTGCCCCACAACCTTTTACCTCAAGGGTAATGTCAACAATATCAATTCATGCTCCCCTACATCCAATTAGATATATATATATATCATGTTCTTTCCAACATGCTGAGCTTCCCAAAGGATAAAATGAAAAAGGAAAGGTGAAGATCACCGTGACTCTTGCATAAAGTAGAGGATAGTAATAAAAGATAGGCCCTTCGCAGAGGGAAGCAGAGGTTTTCATGCGCGTTTAGGGTTGTTGCACAAAATCTTAATGCAAAAGAACGTCACTTTATATTGCCCCTTGTATGTGGACCTTTATTATGCAGTCCGTCGCTTTTATTACTTCCACAACAAGTTCGTACAAAGCTTATTTTCTCTGCACCAATAAGTCATGCATATTTAGAGAGTAATTTTTTTTCCTTGCACCGATGACAACTTACTTGAAGGATCTTACTCAATCCATAGGTAGATATGGTGGAATCTCATGGCAAAACTGGTTTAAGGGTATTTGGAAGCACAAGTAGTATCTCTACTTGGTGCTAAGAATTTGGCTAGCATGAGGGGGAAAGGCAAGCTCAACATGTTAGAGGACCCATGACAACATACTTTATCTCAGATATAAGGAAACATAACTCATCACGTTGTCTTCCTTGTCCAACATCAACTCTTTAGCATGTTGTATTTTAATGAGTGCTCCCAATCATAAAAGATGTCAATGATAATATATCTATATGTGAAACCTCTCTTTCCTTATTACTTCCTATTAATTGCAATGATGACCAAAGCTATATTTGCCAACTCCCAACAACTTTTAATCATCATACTCTTTCTATGTGAAGTCATTACTTTCAACAAGATCAATATGACCTCTTTGATTCTTTTTATTCCTTTTCTTTTATTCACCCAAGATCAAGGCAAAATAATCAAGCCCTTGACTCAAACTAAACTTTATTATATAGCTCACAGACTCGATTACAAAGAAGGATCATAAAGCAAAACTCAAAACTAGATCATGCAATGAACTTTATTCTACTAGATCAAGATACTACTAATAGGATCGAACTAAGAAAAACGGTAAAGATAGGAGTTGTGATGGTGATACGATACCAGGGCACCTCCCCCAAGCTTGGCAGTTGCCAAGGGGAGTGCCCGAACCCATGTGATTATTTCTTCGGAGGTGATGGAGGTGGTGATGATGACGGTGGATAATCGCACATCGAGCGCAAAAGCTCCTTCAACTTGTGGATAATGCCCTTGAGCCCAGCAATATGATCCTTCAACAAAATATTCTCCTCTATGAGATACTTGTTCTGTATGCGGACTAACTCAATCATCTTGAAAGCTTCAATCTCTGTTGGAGTGAAAAGGTTAGGTAAAGGTTGAGGGGTGTCTTCTTCTTTCACCACCGGAGCTTGAGCCTCAATGGACTTCTTGATCTCTTCTGGTTCCTCTCTTTTCAACTCTATCTTCAATAGCCAAGCATCCTTGTCTTCGTTGTTGGAGGAGGGAGAAGTCATGGTGCTCTAAATCTGCAACGGAAACAGCTCGAAACGAAAATAGAGGATATTTGCGTGATACAGTGGTCAAAACCTTCGGGGGAATATATAATGAATTTTTACCGACCAAAATACGTATCGTGCAAGAAAACGGAGTCCGGAGGGCACACGAGGTGCTTAAGAGGTAGGGGGCGCGCCCAGGGGGGGTAGGGCGCGCCCACTACTCTCATGGGGCCCTCGTGTCCTTCCCGGACTGCCACTTATTTTTCTATTTTTCTAAATAATCCAAAACGGAGAAATATTGCCTTAAAAATTGTTTTGGAGTCGGTTTACTTACCGTACCACATACATATTCCTTTTCAGAGACTGAAACGGTCTGGAAAGTGTCCCTTATGTATTCCTCCGGGGTTATGGTTTCAATAATATTGGTTTCAAAATTTATGGGATTACCTGAGATATAATGTTTGATTCTTTGACCGTTTACCACCTTCGGATTTGTGCCTTCAAAGTTGTTGATTTTTATGGCACCGGAACAATAGACCTCCTCGATAACGTAGGGACCTTCCCATTTAGAGAGAAGTTTTCCTGCAAAAAATCTTAAACAAGAGTTGTGTAGAAATACATAATCACCTACATTAAACTCACGCTTTTGTATTCTTTTGTCATGCCATCTTTTAACTTTTTCTTTAAACAACTTGGAATTATCATAAGCTTGGGTTCTCCATTCATCAAGTGAGCTAATATCAAATAACCTCTTCTCACCAGCAAGTTTGAAATCATAGTTGAGCTCTTTAATAGCCCAATATGCCTTATGTTCTAGTTCGAGAGGTAAGTGACATGCTTTTCCATAAACCATTTTATACGGAGACATACCCATAGGATTCTTATATGCAGTTCTATAGGCCCATAATGCATCATCAAGTTTCTTGGACCAATTCTTTCTAGACCTATTAACAGTCTTTCGCAAAATTAATTTGAGCTCTCTATTACTCAATTCTACTTGACCACTCGACTGTGGGTGATAAGGAGATGCAATTCTATGATTAACGTCATGTTGAGCAAGCATTTTACGAAAAGCAACATGAATAAAGTGTGAACCACCATCAGTCATTAAATATCGAGGGACTCCAAACCTCGGAAAAATAACTTCCTTAAGCATTTTAATAGAAGTGTTATGATCAGCACTACTAGTTGGAATAGCTTCTACCCACTTAGTAACATAATCAACAACAATTAAAATATGTGTATATCCATTAGAGGCAGGAAAAGGTCACATATAATCAAAGCCCCAGACATCAAATGCTTCAATAACAAGTGAATAATTCATAGGTGTTTCTTGACGTCTACTAATATTACCAATTCTTTGACATTCATCGCAAGACAAAACAAACTTACGGGCATCCTTGAAGAGAGTGGGCCAATAAAAATCGGATTGCAATACCTTATGTGCAGTTCTATCTCCAGCGTGGTGTCCTCCATTAGCTTTGGAGTTACACTTGCGTAGGATATGTTCCTGTTCATGCTCAGGTACACAACGTCTAATAACACCATCTACTCCTTCTTTATAAAGATGTGAGTCATCCCAAAAGTAATGTCGCAAATCATAGAAAACCTTTTTCTTTTGTTGGTATGTGAAGCTAGGTGGTATAAATTTAGCGACAATATAATTAGCATAATCAGCATACCATGGAGTGCTACGAGAAGTGCTTATGACATTTAATTGCTCATCAGGAAAGCTATCATCAATAGGTAGTGGGTCATCAAGAACATTCTCTAACCTAGATAAGTTATCTGCAACGGGGTTCTCAGCTCCTTTTCTATCAACAATATGCAAATCAAATTCTTGCAGCAAGAGAACCCATCTAATAAGTCTAGGTTTTGCATCTTTCTTTTCCATAAGATATTTAATAGCAGCATGATCAGTGTGAATAGTTACTTTAGAATCTACAATATAGGGTCTGAATTTATCACAAGCAAATACAACTGCTAAAAGTTCCTTTTCGGTAGTAGCCTAATTTCTTTGAGCATTGTCTAGAGTCTTACTAGCATAATGTATAACTTTTAATTTCTTATCAACTCTTTGCCCTAGAACAGCACCTACAGCATAATCACTAGGCTCACACATAATTTCAAAGGGTAAATTCCAATCAGGTGGCTGAACAATAGGTACAGAGACTAATGCTTTCTTAAATATTTCAAATGCTTCTACACAATCATCATCAAAGACAAATGGTACATCTTTTTGTAATAAATTAGTCAGAGGGCGAGAAATTTTTGAGAAGTCCTTAATGAACCTCCTATAAAATCCAGCGTGACCAAGGAAACTTCTTATACCTTTGATGTCCTTGGGACATGGCATCTTTTCAATAGCATCAACCTTGGCTTTATGAACTTCAATACCTCTTTCAGAAACTTTGTGCCCCAAGACAATACCTTCATTAACCATAAAGTGGCACTTTTCCCAATTCAAGACAAGATTAGTTTCTTCACATCTCTGCAAAACTCGATCAAGATTGCTCAAGCAATCATCAAAAGAGGAACCATAGACGGAAAAATCATCGATGAAGACCTCACAAATTTTTTCACAAAAGTCAGAGAATTTAGCCATCATGCATCTTTGAAAGGTAGCAGGTGCATTACATAAACCAAAAGGCATACGTCTATAAGCAAAAGTACCAAAAGGGCATGTAAAAGTAGTCTTTGATTGATCTTTAGCCGACACATGTATTTGAGAGAAACCAGAATAACCATCTAGAAAGCAATAATGTGTATGTTTGCATAATCTTTCTAGCATTTGATCAATAAAAGGTAAGGGGTAATGATCTTTCTTAGTAGCTTTATTTAATTTGCGGAAATCAATTACCATCCTATAACATGTGATAATTCTTTGCGGGATCAATTCATCTTTATCATTAGGGACAACAGTAATACCTCCCTTCTTAGGGACACACTGGATAGGACTTACCCACTGACTATCAGCAACGGGATAAATTATACATGCCTCCAGAAGCTTGAGTATTTATTTTCTTACCACTTCTTTCATTTTAGGATTCAAACGTCATTAAGGATCATGAACTGGTTTGGCATCCGCTTCCAAATTTATTTTATGTTGACATAGAGTGGGACTAATGCCCTTAAGATCATCAAGAGTATATCCAATAGCGGCACGGTGCTTCTTCAGAGTTTTCAATAATATTACTTCTTCATGCTCTGAAAGGTTAGCACTAATAATAACAAGCTATATTTTCTTTTCATCAAGATAAGCATATTTAAGATTATCAGGCAACGGTTTAAGCTCAAACATGGGATCGCCCTTGGGTGGAGGAGGATCCCTTAGGATTTCAACAGGCAAATTGTGTTGCAGAATAGGTCCCTGTTTAAAGAATACTTCATATATTTCCCTCCTTTCATTCATGAACATATCATTTTCATGGTCTAGCAAATATTGTTCTAAAGGATCACTAGGAGGTACAACAATAGAAGCAAGACCAATAATTTCATCCTTACTAGGCGATTCTTCCTCACGATGTTGTTTACTAAATTTAGAGAAATTAAACTCATGAATCATATCATCCAAGCCAATAGTAACAATATTCTTTTCGCAATCTATCTTAGCATTAACAGTATTCAAGAAGGGACTACCAAATATAATGGGACAAAAGCTATCTTGTGGGGAACCGAGAACAAGAAAATCAGTAGGATATTTAGTTTTCCCACACAAGACTTCAACATCTCTAACAATTCCCACTGGTGAAATAGTATCTCTATTGGAAAGTTTAATTGTGACATCAATTTCTTCTAACTCACCAGGTGCAATTTCATGCTTAATTTCTTTATATAAATCATAAGGTATAACACTAGAACTAGCACCCATATCACATAAGCCATGATAACAATGATCTCCTATTTTAACAGAAATAACAGGCACGCCTACCACAGGTCTATGTTTTTCTTTAGCACAAGGTTTAGCAATTCTAGCAGTTTCACTACAGAATTGAATAACATGCCCATCAATATTATCAGACAAGAGATCTTTAACAATAGCAATATTAGGTTCTACTTTGATTTGCTCAGGAGGTGTATAAGTTCTAATATTGCATTTACGAACAACAGTTGAAGCTTTAGCATGATCCTTCATTCTAACAGGGAAAGGTGGTTTCTCAACATAAGAAGTGGGAACAATAGGATCATTATAAGTGACAGTATTTTCTTCAACTTTAATAGGTGCAGCTACTTTGACTTCCATGGGAGGATGATATTTAAACCACTTTTCTTTGGGGAGATCAACATAAGTAGAAAAAGATTCACAGAAAGAAGCTACTATCTCAGAGTCAAGTCCATATTTAGTGCTAAACTTACGGAAAATATTGGTATCCATAAAAGATTTAACACAATCAAACTTAGGTGTCGTACCTGACTCCTTACCTTCGTCGAGGTCCCAATCTTCAGAGTTGCGTTTAATTCTATCCAATAAATTCCATCTGAATTCAATAGTCTTCATCATAAAAGAGCCAACACAAGAAGTATCGAGCATGGTGTGATTGTTATCAGAAAGCCGAGCATAAAAACTTTGAATAATTATTTCTCTTGGGAGCTCATGATTGGGGCATGAATATAACATTGATTTAAGCCTCCCCCAAGCTTGAGCGATGCTTTCTCCTTCACGAGGCCAAAAATTATATATAATTGCGATCATGATGAACAAGATGCATAAGGTAATACTTTTGATGAAATTCCAATTTCAATCTTTTATAGTTCCATGATCTCGTATCATCACATAGCTTGTACCATGTCAATGCGTCTCCCTTCAAAGATAAAGGGAAGACCTTCTTCTTAACAACATCATCGGGTATACCTGCAAGCTTAAATAGTCCACAAACTTCATCCACATAGAGTAGATGTTCATCAGGATGCTTTGTTCCATCTCCTGTAAAAGTGTTAGCTAGCAGTTTTTACATCATACCCGAAGGAATTTCAAAAGGAGTTTCATTTTCAATAGGTTCAATAGGTTGAGGAGCAACTCTTTGCTCTACTGGATGGGGTGAAGATACCCCGAACAAGCCCCTCAAAGAATTACTTTCCATAGTAACAAGTGACAGAAAATTTCAGCACACTATATAAATTTTTCCTTACCAAATTCCACCTACCAACGGCGCTACACTCCCTGGCAATGGCGCCAGAAAAGAGTCTTGAAGACCCACAAGTATAGGGGATCTATCGTAGTCCTTTCGATAAGTAAGTGTGTCGAACCCAACGAGGAGCAGAAGGAAATGATAAGCGGTTTTCAGCAAGGTATTCTCTGCAAGTACTAAAATAAGTGGTAACAGATAGTTTTATGATAAGATAATTGTAATGAGCAACAAGTAACAAGAGTAAATAAAGTGCAGCAAGGTGGCCCAATCCTTTTTATAGCAAAGGACAAGCCTGGACAAACTCTTATAATAGGAAAAACGCTCCCGAGGACACATGGGAATATCGTCAAGCTAGTTTTCATAACGCTCATATGATTTGCGTTCGGTACTTTGATAATTTGATATGTGGGTGGACCGGTGCTTGGGTGCTGTTCTTACTTGAACAAGCATCCCACTTATGATTAACCTCTATTGCAAGCATCCGCAACTACAACAAAAGTATTAAGGTAAACCTAACCATAGCATGAAACATATGGATCCAAATCAGCCCCTTACGAAGCAACGCATAAACTAGGGTTTAAGCTTCTGTCACTCTAGCAACCCATCATCTACTTATTACTTCCCAATGCCTTCCTCTAGGCCCAAATAATGGTGAAGTGTTATGTAGTCGACGTTCACATAACACCACTAGAGGCTAGACAACATACATCTTATCAAGATATCGAACGGATACCAACTTCACATGACTACAAATAGCAGGACTTCTCCCTTGTCCTTAGGAACAAACGTAACTACTCACAAAGCATATTCATGTTCATAATCAGAGGGGTAATAATATGCATAAAGGATCTGAACATATGATCTTCCACCAAATAAACCAACAAGCATCAACTACAAGGAGTAATCAACAGTACTAGCAACCTACTAGCACCAATCCGGACTTGGAGACAAGAATTGGATACAAGAGATGAACTAGGGTTTGGAGATGAGATGGTGCTGGTGAAGATGTTGATGGAGATTGCCCTGTCCCGATGAGAGGAGCGTTGGTCATGACGATGGTGATGATTTCCCCCTCCCGGAGGGAAGTGTCCTCGGCAGAACAGCTCTGCCGGAGCCCTAGATTGGTTCCGCCAAGGTTCCGCCTCGTGGCGGCAGAGTCTCGTCCTGAAAGGTTGCTTAATGTTTTTTCTCATCGAAAGACTTCATATAGGAGAATATGGGCATCGGAGAGCCACAAGGGGGCCCACGAGGTAGGGGGCGCGCCCTAGGGGGCGCACCCTCGTGAGCAGGGTGCGGGCCCCCTGTCCTTCATCTTTGGCGACGATTTTTCTTTATTTATTTTAAGATATTTTGTGGAGTTTCAGGACTTTTGGAGTTGCGTAGAATAGGTCTCCAATATTTGCTCCTTTTCCATCCCAGAATTCCAGTTGCCGGCATTCTCCCTCTTCATGTAAACCTTGTAAAATAAGAGAGAACAGCCATAAGTATTGTGACATAACGTGAAATAACAGCCCATAATGCAATAAATATTGATATAAAAGCATGATGCAAAATGGACGTATCATCATCCCCCACTAGAGATATAGTCCAATACGTACTCCAAATACTATACACAGACTCCAACAATGCAGCCGAATACGAGGCTCTGTTGCATGGTCTTTGGATGGTTGTCTCCATGGGCATCCAGCGCCTAGAAGTGCGTGGAGATTCAAACCTCGCAATATCTCAAATAAATGGAGACTTTGACTCCAAGGATCCGAAAATGGCGGCTTATCGTAATGCCGTCCTTCAAATATTAGCTCAATTCGAGGGGCTTGATATCCTTGCCCGCATCGGCGCTAAGCGCGACCCTGTCCCACCTAACATATTCCTGGAAAGGCTGTTCAAGCCATCCGTGGTGTGGCAAGGGGAGACCGGCAATACTAGTCCGATCCGACCACAACCCCAGATTCCGAACACACTGACATAATCGAAGGCTCCGCCACCGAAATAACACCTTCGGCCCATCTGATCATGGTTGTCATCACCCCATGGATCGAACCCTTCTTAGCCTACCTAAATAGGCAAGAACTCCGCGAGGATCAAAATGAGGCACGCTGCATTGTGCGGCGCTCTAAAGCCTACAAGGTCCACGAGGGAGAGCTTTATAAGAAAATCTCTACCGGAGTACTTAAAGATAGGATAATTGATTTTATGCCCCTAGTTGGGTCACACTCGGCAGGTTTACCCCTAGTTTCCTAAAACACTTGTTCCTGCCCAAACCAGTTTGCTCCTCTTATGCTTTTGCCCTTTGACCATTTGACCATCACTTTGAAAACTTCATAAAAAATTCATACTAAGTCAGAAAAATTCAAATAAGATATCAAAATGTTAAAAAAAGCATCACCTATATGTGCATGTCAATTGCATTCACGAAAAAGTGTTGGCCAGTCCCCATCTCAGTTTTAGCTCATATGATCTTCGCATGAACAGTAAAATCTAAAAAAAATTCTAAAAATTCTAAAAATATTTGGTGGCAAACTTTGACCAATGTTTTCAGTGCTTGCCAAGTTTCATAAGGGAATGACATTCATGGAAGTCATGGCAAAAAAATGAAATTTTGGAGCATTGATTTTTGTTTTTTGCCACGACTTCCACGAATGTCATTCCATTATGAAACTTGGCAAGCACTCAAAACATTGGTCAAAGTTTGCCCTCAATGTTTTTTTAGAATTTTTTTAGATTTTACTGTTCATGCTAAGATCATATGAGCTAAAACTGAGATGGGACTGGCCAACACTTTTTTTCATGAATGCAAATGACATGAACATATAGGTGATGCTTTTCTGAACATTTTGATATCTTATTTGAATTTTTCTGAGTTAGTATGAATTCTTTATGAAGTTTTCAAAGTGATGGTCAAATGGTCAAAGGGCAAAAGCATAAGAGGAGCAAAGTGGTTTGGGCATGAATAAGTGTTTTCGGAAACTAGGGGCAAACCTGCCGAGTGGGACACAACTAAGGGCAACAAATTAATTATCCCTTCAAAGATGTATCTCCGAAGAGGAAGGGCGGGAGCTCTTGGCTGAAATTTATGCTGGACTTGGCGACCACCACGGCGCAGCTCGGGCCCTTGTAAGCAAGGCCTTCCGCACAGGATTCTACTGGCCGACAGCCCGAGCAGACGCACAGGACCACGTCCAACATTGCGTCGGTTACCAACCAAAGCCATATGCCGCCCACCGCTCTCCAAACAATCCCCATAACTTCGCCCTTTGCATTCTGGGGGCTCGATATGGTCAGACCCCTTAAAGAAGGAAGCCATAAGAAAAAAATACCTGTTGGTCATGGTGGATAAATTCACCAAATGGATAGAGGCCAAACCAGTTAAAATTGCCGAATCCGGACCAGTGATAGACTTTATATTAGGGGTCATGCACCGCTATGGTGTCCCCCCACAGCATCATCACCGATAATGGCTCCAATTTCACAGTCGATGAGGTGAAAACTTGGTGCGGCAAAATGGGCATTAAGCTTGATTACGCCTCTGTCTATCACCCTCAGACAAACGGTCAAGTCGAACAAGCAAACAGTCTTATTATGAGCGGCATCAAACCCAGACTAGTGCGATCTCTAAAGGAATTATACACACACTGGGTTGAGGAGCTTGACTTCGTACTATGGGGGCTACAGACCACGCCAAATCACACTACCGGAAACACACCCTTCTTCATGGTGTATGGCGCAGAGGCAGTATTGCCCTGCGATATTATTCATGACTCACCTCGAGTGCACATGTATGAAGAGAGAGAAGCCGAGCTTGGTTGGCAGGATAGTTTAGATGCCCTGGAGGAGGAGCGCGACATTGCAAAAGCCCGTTCCGCATTTTACAGGCTCGCAGGTATCAAAGCAGAGAAGTACGGGCAAAAACTTATAACATTGGCGAACTCGTTCTACGCCTACCGAAGAAGAAAAAGGACAAGCCCAAGCCCAAGTGGGAGGGTCCCTTCATCATTGATAAAGTTCACACTGGAGGAGTGTACCGCCTGCGTGATGCATCAGATAATCAACTCAAGCCAAACCCATGGAACGCGGCCAGACTCCGAAGATTCTACACCTAACGCCGAACTCTTTGTTCGTATCCTTCCCTCTATCTTTTGTTTACTTTTTAGTTATATCCCCTCTCTTTCTTTTTATGGCTCTAAGGCTTTAAGTGTGACTCGACTACACACTCGTGACATACTAATCTTTAAATATGTGCGTTCATTATACCTAGGGGCTTCTTATACAGAAGCTTAATATAATTAACTTCCGGGCATCACGCTCACTGCATATGTGTCCCTTTTCCATATGTACCTTTTCTTCACCATTATATGCATCGATATGACTTAAGTTCTGGCCAAGCTGGTTTGCCTGGCTCCTGTGTTTATGCCCTACGTTCCCGTTAGTTTGGCTAGGGCGTAAGAGGAGCACCTCTGCAATTGTTACTGTTGGGTACTCCGGATGTGTACCTCAGACTGGGTGAAGCCGAAAGATAGCGTTCTTAAGAGAATATTCGGCCGGTGAACTAAAGATGTTTTTTACCTATTACAATACAAACCCCCAGATGTTGCATATACTACATTTTTACTCACAGTTCGTACATGCACATTAATGCATGCGTACCTAGGGAAATGAAATCTTAACAGAACTATTCTCTCTGGAAGATGTTTCTTACTATCCATGTAATATAACATAGCTAGTTGGGTACTTGTCTGTTCAATCAATTATGACCCCTATGCCTGGTCTCCACGCGTACCCCAGTTTATATAACTGAGCGAGTATTCGGGAACACTCCGGACTATCGGGTCTGGAGGCTAAAGCGAAAAGGTCTGCCATGACAAATGATTTACAATCCGGCTAGGGACAAATATGTCAATCGAAGTACATAGTCACTTGGACTCACATACTTCTTCTTATATGCCATCCAACAGGCTGTCTAGCCTACAATCCTGTTGGGAATACTTTTGTGGCTAATCCTACCTGGTCATATACCAGACTAACGGGAATTTCATTCTCATCTCGGAATTTGTCCCTAGCCGGGCCATGTGATTCGGATCGAGCTTGGTATACCATGTTTTTACCACGGCCCAAGCTTCCCTCGCACCTTGTTGACAGGCAGATATCTTCCATAGTCGGAAACGCCGCTGCGCTCCCTTGAGTAGTCGTACAAGCTCCGCCATGCTTCCTAGCAGGGAGGAGGATGGACACAAGGCCTTGGCAACACCCTGCATCACCTGCCAAACTTGTTCGTGCAGTTGTGAAAGCTCTTGAAGAAGATCGCCTGAGGATCCGGGCATCTCCTCTTCGGGACGACCGGTCAGCATACCTACAGACATAACTCTGTTAGCACGTTTCTCAGCCGAACTATATAAAGGTTCATTTGAGCACATACTAAAAATGTCGTGTTGAAGCCTTCTATTCTCCTTCACGGAGTCAGCTAGCTGGGCCCGAACATCTTTCAATTCTACGCTCAGCCGGGTATTGGCATCCTAGATATTGTTTTTATCCCGCCTGCCCTGCGTAAGTACACGCTCGCCAGCGTCTAGTTGTCATTGAGCTCTTTGTTCATCCTCTTGTAGGATCTCCGGATTCACTCCGGGATTATCTGCGGAATCTATTGTTAGATCTGCAACGCGCCGAACACCAAATGGTACACGTCATTACGTTTCTTCTCGATAGAGAGAAATATTACCAGATGAGGCCTTCTTGGATTCCTCCATTTCGTCAGGTGCGGCCCTTAGTTGGGCTTGAAACTTCTCCAGCTCTTGAGACAAAAGGGTATTCTTCTCTAGAAGAACCTGTTCATACAATGATCCTTAAATCAGTTGTACCAACTGTTTCAAGTCTCAGGGGCTACGGATATACATAATTATCAGATTTTGCTTACCCGTATATCTTTTAAGTACTAGTTTGTGGCTCTAGCAAGCCAATCTTGAGCAGCTCGGACGTACGTGTCTCCCTAGTTGAAGGCATTGAAAGCCTCTTCAGAAAAACTAGGGTCGTGGAGTGCGGCCCGCCGACACCGATGATTCATAGTGCTCTCCACCTCGGAATTTGTAGCCGATATTCTATCTGAATCCTCTATAGGAGAACCGTCCAGTGTCGTCCCCATGTTAGCCTCTACCCTCGAGACTAGTTCTGGAATCCGGCTAGTAGAGCCGTGACGGGCAGGATCCCCGGATATAGTCCGGCGAATGTTCTTTCTGCCAAGACACAGCGGATATTGTTATATTTTAAGATGATAATCACGGAGCATGTTTTAAAACATACCTCTTTGATGGCGGCTCGGCCATGTCTCTGTTTGCTTTCCTTTTTGGAAGCCTACCCGGCTTGGGCGTCCCTTGTTGGTGAGTCGCCGCGGGTTCAGCATGGCACGCCGATGGCCTTTCCTTTATAGCATAATATATGTGTGGTGGGTAAGGTGGAAAGAGTGTTCCTTTTTGGAAGATAAGTCTCCTATTTACTTACATGTGATGCAGGGAGGAGGCCGGGATAGTTGGCGATGATGGCCACTAAGGTGCCGTCACAACTCGCCTGGTAAAACACCCTATCGCCGAGCTCCACAAATATGTTCGGACCCTCTTCGAGTCCGGGGTCAAGGGCTCGGTTGTGGTCCTCTGGATGTGGAGACGGGCTGTGGATCTCGCTCGTAGCTTTCCGTTGTTCCTGTTATGGACTAGCGAGGTAAAATTTTGTGATGAAAGACTACGGGAATGAATAGAGTTGAGTAAGAGATAGAAACTCACCCAACTAGGGGGGTTGTACATGGAAAATCCATCCCATGGCTTAATGCGGATGAACTCCTCTTCTTCCCCTTGTATAAATCGGACAATATTTTCGCTAGAGCGGTTGCGGAGTCCGGACCTTTCCGGCCACAGCGGGTGACATCGTCTTCTCCATTGAAGTGCCACATGGGACGCCCTCGATACTAGATTGGTTGTACCCCCCCCCCCCGCATTATGCATATTGACATAACCTCGATTATTGTCAATCTGGATTGGGCAAGCGTTTTTATCCTGCCCATCAATTGAAGGACCTCTCTGCTATCTTCCTCCTTTGGGCTCCGGGGACGCCAGCTACGACGCTTCTTCAACGGGGCATTTGTGAACTCAGGAAGACCCATTCGGATCGGGTTAGGAAGGGAGACGTCCTCTATATAAAACCACTCGAAAGGCCAGTCTTCGGATGTCTTCTTCAGAGTGCCGGACAGGTATCCGGTCCCGACGATGCGCCATATTTCGGCTCCGCCCACTTGGAATATTGATCCCTCTTGATTGCGAGGGACGAGGCAAAACAACCTCTTCCATAGCTCAAAATGAGCTTCGCAACCCAGAAATAACTCGCAAAGGGCGACATAACCTGCGATCTGCAGGATGGAGGCAGGGGTGAAATTGTGCAGCTGGAGGCCATAGTACTCCAGGAGCCCGCGAAGGAACGGATGGATGGAAAATCCGATGCCCCTCAGCAAATAAGGGATAAGGCACACTCGCTCCCACTGGATGGGTTGGGAAAACTCTCCGCTTGCTCCCCGCCATCAAAGGTGGATAATCCGGCTCGAACGGGCACAAGATATGCAGGTGGAAGAAACCCCTGGGTCTGCAACTTCACCAATTGGACGTGGGATACGGTACACTTCTCCCAATCACCTGACATAGCGCTATAGGGGCGAGAGGAAGAGCTACGGTGGCCGGCCATGATGGGATGGTTTTTCAGGCGCACTCTGATGATTCCTCGCTTGGGGGAAGATGGTGTGATTTGGATCTGAAGATCCCTGTTTCTTTGATAGACGATTTATTTACATGGTCAGGGTGGCAAGTGTAAAAATGCCCCTGCTTCTCGCATTCGCTCGACACATGGAGGCTGACACTATTGAGGTACAAAAGCTGATGAGTGTAACATTAAATGGGAAACCTGACACTGCTTGTTACAACACGTACTCTGGAGGATTCGGAGGACTTATGTTCATACATAACCCAAACCATGTTCACTTCCCGGACTCCACCGAGAAGAGACCATCACGGCTACACACGCGGTTGATGCGTTTTAATTAAGTCAAGTGTCAAGTTCTCTACAACCAGACATTAACAAATTCCCATCTGCCACATAACCACGGGCACGGCTTTTGAAAGTTTATTCCCTACAGGGGTGTCCCAACTTAGCCCATTATAAGCTCTCATGACCAACGAAGGATATTCCTTCTCCCGGGAAGACCCGATCAGTCTCGGAATCCCGGTTGCAAGACATTTCAAAAATGGTAAAACAACACTAGCAAGACCGCCCGAATGTGCCAACAAATCCCAATAGGAGCTGCACATATCTCGTTCTCAAGGCACACTGGATGAGTCAAGCTACGAGTAAAATCAGCCCTCAAGTTTCCCGAGGTGGCCCCGCAGGCTGCTCGGTTCGGACCAACACTTAGAGAAGCACTGGCCCGGGGGGAACAGTTAGATTTTGTGTGGAGGCTATATATACCCCCTTCACCCACTCTTCATTCATAGAGAGAGCCATCAGAACATGCCTACACTTCCAACATACATTTTCTGAGAGAGAACCACCTACACTTGTGTTGAGATCAAGATATACCATTCCTACCACATAAATCTTGATCTCTAGCCTTCCCCAAGTTGCTTTCCACTCAAATCTTCTTTCCACCAAATCCAAATCCTGTGAGAGAGAGTTGAGTGTTGGGGAGACTATCATTTGAAGCACAAGAGCAAGGATTTCATCATCAACACACCATTTGTTACTTCTTCGAGAGTGGTGTCTCCTCGATTGGCTAGGTGTCAGTTGGGAGCCTCCGTCAAGATTGTGGAGTTGTACCAAGAAGTTTGTAAGGGCAAGGAGATCGCCTACTTCATGAAGATCTACCCTAGTGAGGCAAGTCCTTCGTGGGCTACGGCCATTGTGGGATAGACAAGGTTGCTTCTTCATGGACCCTTCATGGGTGGAGCCCTCCGTGGACTCGTGCAGTCGTTACCCTTCATGGGTTGAAGTCTCGATCAACGTGGATGTACGATTGCACCACCTATCGGAACCACGACAAAAACATCCGTGTCTCCAATTGCATTTGCCTCCTCAAACTCCTCCCCTTTACCTTCATATGCAATTGTTTTACATTCCGCTGCTATACTCTTAGAATTGCATGTGTAGGTTGATTCCTTGACTTGTGCTAAGTTGCTAAAATATGCTAAGAACTAAAATTGGGAAAAGGCTAGATTTTTATTTGGTCAAGTAGTCTAATCACCCCCGCCCCTCTAGACATACTTTCGATCCTACATCGATGCGTGGAAACGGGAGAGGATCTTTCGGACAAGCCTTATTGATATATGTGTAATCAATACACAGCCTCCACTTCCCGTTTGCCTTGCACACCACCACCGGATTGGCCAACCACGTCGGATGGAGTATCCCTCTTACCAAGCCTGCCGCCTCTAGCTTCCTGATCTCTTCTGTGATGAACTCCTGCCTCTCCAGAGCTTGCTTCCTGACCTTCAGCTTGACGGGCTGCGCATGAGGAAAGACAGCAAGATGGTGCTCAATCACTTCCCTGGGAACGTCGGAAATGTCAGATGCTTTCCACGCAAACACATCGACATTCGCCTGCAGGAAAATGACGAGCTCGCCTTCCTATTTGTTGTTGAGGGTGGAGCTTATGGTGAAATCCCCTCCCGTGTCATCCTCTCTGATGGACACCTTCTTGGTCTCTGGTGGTGCAGCTCTGGACTTCTTGCTCTTGCTGGCAGAGCTCTCTGGCACGTCCTCGACGGGAGCACAGCACTCCGGAGAGGTGCGCTACCCGGAGTGGATGCGAGAGGTTTCGCCAGTCTTCTTCCCTCCCGGGATTCCAGTGGCAGGAGCAAGTGCCTTAGCAGCAGCTGCTGCAACTGCTTCCCGATAGAGTTGGTCAGCGTAGATCAGCGCGTCCTTCTTGTAGGAGGGGACGGTGATGATGTTCATCGGTCCCGGCATCTTCAGCGTGTTGTAGGCGTAATGTGACACCGCCATGAACTTGGCGAGTGTCGGGTGGCCGAGGATCCCGTTGTAGGGCAAGGGGATCTCGGCCACATCGAAGACAATCCTCTCCATCATGTAGTTCAGTTCTCCCCCAAACGTCACGGGCAGCGTGACCTTACCCTTTGGCTGACTTCTCCCCGGATTGAAACCTTGAAACGTGCTCATCTCTTCGAGGTCTCCATCAGGAATTTGCAGCCTTTTCACCACGATCGGTGAGATCAAGTTGAAACCGGCCCCACTGTCAACTAGCATCTTCGTTACTCTGAGGTTGCGGATTGTTGGTGAAACCAACAACAGCAAACACCCGATCGTAGTTGTGCGATCAGGGTGGTCCTCGGTGTCAAAGATGATATGTGTGCTGGACCACTTCAGTGGCTTCCGTGCATCGAGTGACAGCTCCACCACTGTGATCTCACGCGCCCATTGCTTGAGTTGGCGGTGAGAGGTGTGCAGCAAGGCGCCACCATCGACGCACATGGCCTCTGTAGCTTTCTGAAACTTGTGGTCGCCGGACTCGTCGTCCTCGTCATGAGCATCATCTTCCCGCTTCTTATCGCGGTCCCATGCGGGCCTCTCTTGCTGGTTATCCTTGCCGCGGTGGCCTCCCTGGCCGCCACACTTCTTGCCGGATCCTTCGGCACCTTCCTGGCCTTTCTCCTTGTCTCGCCTCTCATATTCAGCTTTTTGCTTCTCAGCAAGCAGCTCGACTTGCCGGCAGTTTTGGAGGTCATGGCCCTTGGTGCGGTGGATCTTGCAATACTGCTTGTTGGAGCTTCCCGTCTTGTCGGCAGCCGCCAAGGCCTGGCAAGCAGCACAACCGTCAACTTCCTTATCGGGGTCGCTCGCCTTGGCCTTCTTAGCGGTGCTGGTGTCGTCGGACCCCTCGACAGCAAGTACAGTCTTGCCTTTGTGCTTCCTGTTACGGCGCCGGCCCTACTTCATCGGGGCAGCGGTGTCGTCGTCCGTGGAGTCGGTTTCCGCGCCGGCGTCCTCGCCGGGGTACTTCCTCCCCTCTTCTGCCCAAGCGCACCTATCGTCCAGAACATAAAGTTCGGCCACATCCCTGACCTTGTTCATCGCCAGCTCCTCATGCATCTTGCGGTTATGCACATTCTGATGGAATGCACTAATCACGGCGGCGGGATGAACGTCTGGGATGTTATACTGCACTCGGCTGAACCTTTGGATGTACTTGCACATGTTTTCTCCTTCCTTCTGGGGGATAATATTCAGGTCGCTTTCCTGTCCATGAGGTTGATGGCCGCCAGTGAAGGCGCCAACGAACTCATGGCACAGATCCGACCAAGAGGAAATGGAGTCCACCGGCAAGTGCATCAACCATGACATGACATTGGGCTTGAGCCAAAGTGAAGTAATTGGCAAGCACCTTATCGTCACGGGATCAAGCAGCTTGCATCGCGATGGTGTAGATGCTGAGGAACTCTGACGGGTGAGTCTTGCTGGTGTACTTCTCACCAACGTCGGGCTTGAACGTATGGTGGGAGGGCCACTGGAACTACCACAACTCACGGGTGAAGGTCGGAAAACCCACCTCGTAGGGTAGGCCACTGTAGCCTCCCGGTGTCGGGTGGTCATAAGTGGGTCCTGACCGCATGTCTGATTGGTGGCGTGCATCATGCCGGTGCGCGATGGTGGTTCGAACATCTTCAAGGGCTCGCTCCTGAAGAACTTGACGCTGGTCGCGGTGGGTCCGTGGATCGGACGATGCTATGGAGATATTATCGCAAGCATCATCATGATGGATCGACACCCACGATGGCTGGCGTGGGGGAGGAGAGTGCACCATGGCTGCATTGCCCCCAGCCCTTCCTCCGCTGGCATGCGATGGCTCGACAGAGCGACGGCCTACGGGACCCACTGGCCGTGACTCATCTTTATTGGTGATGCCGACGAGGCTCCGGACAGTGGCTCTCCACTCGTCGAGCCTCTCCGCAGCAGGAGGAAAGTCGAGGAGCAGCTGCGCGCGCACCAGAGCTTCTGCTGGTGTGGGCGGCGGCGAAAGCTGCATGGACCATGACGCACTTCGACTTCTAACTATGTTAGAAGGAGGTCTATCATGGCCCTGCGGCTGTCCGCCATTTTCACCAGCACCTCGGCGTGCATGCTAGCCTTCCTCGTCCCGTGAAGGACGCATGAGACTCTTTCTAGGGCGCCGCCCATGGTCACTAGTGGGGTGGCGCTGCTCATCGCGCACAACTTGGGAAGAACACACTATCGGCACCAGTGTTGGTGTCTTGGAGGCCGCCGCGCCGCCGTCAGGCGGCATGGCGATGCCCCTGGAGGGCCCCGCGCCGCCTGCGGGGGGCTCAACTCTGTCTCTGGAGTTTGCGGCGTGCGGCCCGTTGCCTGGCGCATGAACGACGCCTCTCGCCAGGTCTGGACTGCCAGGGTGATGTGGGTGTTCGCGGGCCGTGCCACGGGTTCTTTCTGCGACCGGCCCGCTACTGGCCCGCACAGGTACAGGAAGTCTGGTTCCGAATGAACCGATCGCCATGGTCGTCTTCCTCTTGGGAGCCATGGTGACGAAGAGCTGTTCGATTAGCTGCTAGACCAGATTCTTACGAGTGCGCCCAATACCTGGCGCGCCAAAGATGTCGGTGGAAACGACACCTATGGGTTCAGGGTGTCCCTACTATGGTTGCGGGGCGCGGGGTCGTGAGAAGAGCGGTACCAGCAATCAGCACAAGCACACGAGTCGTTTAGCCAGGTTCGGGTCGCGAGGATGCGTAATACCCTAGTCCAGGATTTGTGTCTATTTGAGTGTTCTTGGAGTTCTTGAGCTAGCTACGATGAGTGTAACTTGCCCAAGGGTCCGAATCCTTCTCCTGGATGCCTCTGGCCTCCTTTTGTAGTCAAGGGGATCGCCACAGTGGCACACAGGAGGTGGCATCGGTGTATAGTGGCTAAGCTTATCGCTTAGCCATTACGGGACAATATGCATTTAATGCGCCCCTTAGGTGTCCCCCTCACTTTATTGGGGACGGAAATCAGCCCCCGTCCCATCCGCCGCCGCCCCACCTTGCTCGGACATGCGTCCAGGCCAGCAGTGCACATGGTGCCATGTAGGCTGGCAAGCTGCCAAGGTGGCACGGTGGTAGGGCCTTCACGAAGATTTGCATGCCACCACGTAGGCATGCGCTGAGTTGGCCTCGGGACTGCGCGTCGCCACGTAGGTGCCCGCCTGGTAGGCTGGCTGGCTACTGCATGGGAACAGCGGTGGGGCCTTGGCGCACGTGGGCTTGGCTGCGGCCTCGTTGATGTCCTCGGCAAGGATCATGTCGGGGGCCCCGACAAGGGTCCTGCCGTGGCATTGCGGTCGTCCCCGGCAAGGATGTTGCTGGGGGTCTCGTCCTCTGGTCCTCATCTGATATTGTGTGTTGATGATCTTCACAAAGATCTGTCATGCCACCATGGAGGCACCTCCCGAGCCTTGGTTCCAATGTGATTGTCGGAAACCTTGGGCTCGAGGGTGGCGCGCTCCGTTGGGGTTGGGCAAGCTGTCCCGGCAAGGTCTTTGCCGGGGCTGTGGAGGCCGCCCCGGCAAGGGTCTTGCCAGGGGAACCCACCTCGCCCTCTTGCTCTTTGTGTCTCTGTCTTGGTGTTGCTTTGACCGCCTTGGGGCTTTGATTCCCTGCCCCTGCACCGCTTAAGTGTGGCCGCAGGCGTGGCTCTGACTACCCGTGCACAGGTAAAGGGGTACAAAGTAGTGCCCTTACTCTGTACACCAACATACGGGCGGGGAATCGAACGCCTACTCGTGCATACGTACAGCCAGGGCTCGTGTACATGGCTGGGTCAGAACAAAGAAATTGCGTCATCGTCGTGTTCATGGGGAACCAACCGGCTGGGTCAGAACAAAGTGCGTCATCGTGTTCATCGGGAGGGCTTAGACGGAACAGCCGATGGAAACGAGGCCTGGCATACCGCAGAATGGAGGAAACGGCCTTGTGTTTGACCGGCCACGTTCGAAATGGGATCCTGTTCGTCGGGAGGGGTATGGAGTACCGCAAAACAGAGGAAACGGGCTTGTGTTGGACCTCCTACGGTCAAAACGGGGTCCTGTTGATCGGGAGGGGTGTGGCGTACCACAAAACGTAGGAAACGGACTTGTGTTGGAGCTCTACGATCGAAACGGGGGTCCTGTTCATCGGGAGGGGTGTGGCGTACCGCAAAACGGGACTCCATGGGATATTGTTCATCTCCACCACCGACCTCCTCCAGCCTCCATGGGCTACTGTTCATCCACCGTCGACCTCCTCCAGCCTCCACCCGCTCCTGTTCATCCAGCCACCACCGCGCGCTACTCCACCGGCTACTGTTCAACTAACCCTCTCCACAGGCTACTGTTCAACCACCCCTCCACGGGCTACTGTTCATCCAGCCCTCCACCGTCTACTGTTCATCCAGCCCTCCACGGGGTCGTCCTGTTCATCCAGCCCTCCACGGGGTCCTGTTCATCCATCCCCAACCGGCTCGATTGATCGGGGTCCTGTTCATCCAGAGGCAACACCACGGGGTCCTGTTCATCCATCCCCACCAGGAACTGTTCATCCAAACCCCCCCAGCAACACTCACTGCTCATCCAGAGGCAGCATCGATCGGCTTTAGTTAGCAGCAGGAGCGAAGGAATCGCTCGATCGGGTTCAGTTAACAGCCATCGATCGATCGCTCAGGTTCAGTAACGCGTAGCCTGTAGTGCAATCGCTTGGGTTCAGTAGGTGAACGCCTCACTCGGGTTCAGTTAGAGCCCAACGCCCCGCACCCATGCACGTGCGTGTACGAGAGAAACGTGCAAACCTATATGCATCGCTCGGCCCCGACCACCCATCGTAACCGGGAACACCCCGATATTTTGCTCACCCTCGCTTCTACCATGGTTTTTTCCATCATGGACGGCCCAAAGAATGTCATGCAGCTATGTCTCCAGCCCGCCCAGGACGAAAAGCTCATTTTCTGTCATGATTTTTTGTCAAAGAAGTAGGAGCCCACCACATCTATGATGATACCGGGTTTTGTCACAATTATCGTCATAGAAGTGTCATAAGTATGACAGAAATTTTTTCTCTTCAGCCCAAAATGTCACGGATGTGTCTTTTTTTGTAGTGGTATGAGGAGACGATCACCCCCTACTCACCTGACGCTGCCCATGGGCCTGATGATAACTTTCTCGATCTGCATAGCGTAGTATGAGGTGACGGCGACACCTTCACGGACCTTCTGGATGGCTTCGTGGCAATGGGGTAGAGCCCTGGAGCAAAAATGTCTGTGAGGGCAGAGCGGCTCCGAGATTCCTTTTGAGCTTGGGCTGCAGCATGGAAGGAGCTCTAGGAGGCTCGAAAGTACGCCCAAGTGCCTCTTTCGCTTTTCTAGCTGGCAGAAGCGAAGATCTGTGAGTTGGATCTGTGGGAGGCCAGTGTGATGTACTTTTTGGCGCTCCGCATCATTCATGACGCCACCCCAATGGAGAGCGAGGCGGTGAAGACTGCACGGCTTTCGGCGGAACAAGTGGAAATCTTCAACTGGGCAAATCTCACTCGGAAGGGTTGTTGGGAGTGCCTCTTCAGAACCATGCCCAACCTCGATCCCACGCCGGTGGCCTATCTGTCTTCCTACTGACACTCCAAGATTGCGCTCGATGAAGCACGATGGTCCTCAGACGATGATACATCTCAAACATATATATATATTTCGTTTGTTTCATCAGCGGCGGCTCCGGGAATTTGCAACCGGGTATTCATGTGTATTCATTTTGCCAAAATCATTGTTGTTTTTCGAAAATTGTCACTATTTTTACAAAATCAACGTTGTTTTGTAAAAAATAATGGGTATTCACATAAAGACCCAAGAATACCCCTAGCACCGCCACTGTGTTACATGCTAATATAAACTCACTTTGAATACTTTTATAGCAGTTTTTATTACTTTTCTGGACTAACCTATTAAATCAGTTCCCAGAGCCAATTGATGTTTTCTGCATGGTTTTGACTTTTCAGAAAATCCATGTGTATAGAGGTCAAAAAACCCTTGGGATTCAATATGATTTTTCCAAGACACGAGGATTCTTGAACACGTCAGGACCTGCTGGGGAGCCACACTGGTGCCCCACGCGACCTATTTGCGTGGCTAGGGGCCACCTTCATTACACGCATTCTTCCGCCTACCTATAAATTACATAAATCGAGAAACTCCTAGTACCATTTTTCTTCAAAAAATTTCCGTCTCCGCAAGTTTTTGTTCCGAGGAGTTCCAATCTGGAGGCCTGTTCCGGCACCCTCCCAGAGGGGAATCAAGCATCGGAGCCATCTTCATCAACCTTGTTGCCTCCATGGTCATGTGTGAGTAGTTTCCTTAGGGCTTTCAAGTCCTTAGTAGTAGATAGATGGAAACCACTCTTCCTGGTGATTCAATACAAAGTTCCCGTGAACTGCCTCACAAGATCAGGATCCATATGATGTAAACGGTGGCTGTGTTTATTGCGATATGATGAATTGCCACTTTATGATCAGATTGTTCATTGAATTATATTGGATCTTTTGAAGTTTCTATACTGCATGGTTAAGTAATTATGCATGGTTAAGAAAATTCATGTTTAAAGATTGATAGGTGATTCTTTAGAGGAAGTGGTGCATAGCGGTGGGTTCAATCTTGTGGTCAATTTGTTCCCAGTGACAATAAAGAATTGGACACGTATTGTATTATTGCCACTAAGTATAAAACGATGATTTCTTTATGATGCTTAGATGATAGTTTTACAGTACATTATGGCATCATGCTTATTGCAATGCTCTGTTTGTCATGCACTTAATACTTCGAGATGCATGTTGGATAGCGGTCTTGGGATGGAGTATTAGTTTTAGATGAAGTTGGATAACAGTCTACAAATCATAGACATAATAGATATACAAGATTATAACATGAATGATCATAGTGATAAATATAAATGATGTAATTTAGTCGCTGCTCAACTATAATTTCCACACCATACTTATCTGCTTGGAGAGATGCCATTAGTGAACCTATGGACCCAGGGGTCTATTTTCCCTTACTGAAAACATCTACAAAAATATTATTCTTTGTTGTATCATTTATTTTATTTCATCTATCTATAAATTCCTACCATACCGTTCAATTTACTCTTGTAGCTAGCAAGACAAGAAGCTTGACAACCTTCTTGGAATGTTGGGGGCAAGAGTGTGTTGTGTTTTCCGTGCAGGTACCCATGACTTTATTTGCTAGAAGAACTCATATTGGTTCGATAAACCTTGGTTCCCAAACTGAGAGGAACACTTATTGTAAGATTACTTCACCCTTACTTGGGGGTTGACGACCCACAAGTATAGGGGATCCATTGTAGTCCTTTTGATAAGTAAGAGTGTCGAACCCGAGGAGCAAAAGGAAATGACAAGTGGTTTTCAGTAAGGTAATGTCTGCAAGCACTGAAATTGTCGGCAAGAAGTTGTTTGTTAGCAAGGTAATTTGTAACAAGCAAGTAACGGTAACGGTAAATAAAGTGCAACAAGGTAGCCCAATCCTTTTGAGTCAAAGGACAGGCCAAAACAGTCTCTTATACGTTCTTGAGGGTACATGGAAATTTCATCATGTTGGCTTCATTCAGGTTTGCTACTTTGATAATTTGACATGTGGGTGGATCGGTGCTCAGGTGTTGTTCTTCCTTGAACAAACCTCCTACTTATGATTAACCCCCTCACAAGCATCCGCAACTACGATAAAAGTAATAAGATAAAATCTAATCATAGTATTAAACTTTTGGATCCAAAATCGGTCCCTTACAAGGTAGCACATAAACTAGGGTTTAAGCTTCTGTCACTCTAGCAACCCATCATCTAATAACTACTCCACAATGCATTCCCTTAGGCCTTAATAAGGTGAAGTGCCATGTAGTCAATGTTCACATGACACCACTAAGGGAATCACAACATACATATCATCAAAATATCAAACACATATCAAATTCACATGATTACTTGCAACATGACTTCTCCTGTGACCTCAAGAACAAAAGTAACTACTCACAAATGATAATCATGCTCAAGATCAGAGGGGTATTAAATACCATAATGGATCTGAACATATAATCTTCCACCAAATAAACCATATAGTGATCAACTACTTGATGCAATCAACACTACTAGTCACCTAGAAGTACCAATCTGAGGTTCCGGTACAAAGATTGAACACAAGAGATGAACTAGGATTTGAGAGGATATGGTGTTGTTGAAGATGTTGATGGAGATTGCCCTCCCAAAGATGGGAGGGTTGTTGGTGATGACGATGAAGATGATTTCCCCCTTCGGGAGAGAAGTTCCCCTGGCAGAATTGCTCCGCCGGAGGGCAAAAGTGCTCCTGCCTAAGTTCCGAAAGTCCTCCCCTGATTTGTTTTCTAGGTCAGTATGACCTATATACCATAAGATGGATACCGGAGGTGGGCCGTGGAGGGCACAACCCACTAGGGCGCGCCTGGGGCCCTGGCGCACTCAGGTGGGTTGTACCCACCTGGTGGGCCCCCTCTGGTAGTTATTGTCTCCAATAATTCTTAAATATTCCATAAAAATTCTTCGTGAAGTTTCAACTTATTTGGAGATGTGCAGAATAAGTAGCTCTGACATGCTTTTTTAAGGTCCGGAATTCCAGCTGCTAGTATTCTCCCTCTTTGTGTAAACCTTGCATATTATGAGAGAAAAGGCATTAGAAATACTCCAAAAAGCATTATTGTACATAAAAACATTATAAATAACAATAGGAAATCATGATGCAAAATGGATGTATCAACTCTCCCAAGCTTAGACCTCGCTTTTCCTCAAGCGAAGAATCGATATCGAGAAACATGTCCACATGCTTAGAGAGAGAGGTGTCGATAAAAACAAAATACGGACAAAGAAGCGTCATGATTATTATTATAACAGCAAAGAACTTTAATATAAAACTTTACCACACAACTGTTCATCATATAACTTCTCATGAACATGTAACAATTCATCACAACATTGAAGTATAAAGCATAAACTCTATTGATAACCAACAAACTATGTTCTCAGTCAACTTTGCAACTACAATTCATCATATTTTCAGGAAGGGTCACGTGTCGGAGCCTTTTGGCAAGTCCACATACTCCACCATCATTTAATCTTCTATGATTACTAACACTCACATCGTACCCATGAGCAAAAAGTTTCAACCGGACACATAGGAAGATAGGGGCTTATAGTTTCGCCTCCCAACATACTCACCTCAAGGGTGATGTCAACAATAATAACTCATGCTCACTCATATCCAACTAGATATATGTGCTTAGATCTTTCCTCACCACATGATGCTTGCCAAAAGAGAAAATAATAAGGAATAGGGAAGAACACTTTGACTCTTGCATAAAAGTAAATACATAAAAGTAAAAGATAGGCCCTTCGCAGAGGGAAGCAGAGATTGCCATGCACTTTTTTGTTTGTATGCCAAACCCCTTAATGCAAAATAACATCAAATTATATTGCCCCTTATGATAGCGACTGTCGTTGTCAAAACTGGCGGATCTCGGGTAGGGGGTCCCGAACTATGCGTCTAGGAGGATGGTAACAGGAGACAAGGGACACGATGTTTTTACCCAGGTTCGGGCCCTCTCGATGGAGGTAAAACCCTACTCCTTCTTGATTAATATTGATGATATTGGTAGCACAAGAGTAGATCTACCACGAGATCGAAGTGGCTAAACCCTAGAAGCTAGCCTATGGTATGATTGTTGTTCGTCCTACGGACTAAAACTCTCCGGTTTATATAGACACCGGAGAGGGGTAGGATTACACAGAGTTGGTTACAATCGGAGGAGATCTTCATATCGTATCGCCAAGCTTGTCTTCCACGCCAAGGAAAGTCCCATCCGGACACGGGACGGAGTCTTCAATCTTTTATCTTCATAGTCCGGGAGTCCGGCCAAAGGTCTTAGTCTGGCCAGGCGGACACCCCCTAATCCAGGAATCCCTAAGTAGCCCCTGAACCAGGCTTCAATGTCGACGAGTCTGGCGTGCAGGTTGTCTTCGGCATTGCAAGGCGGGTTCTCCTACAAATTCCATGTATCCGTCGAATAGTGTCTGGCTTCTAGTGCGTGCCATCCTTCTCGGCTTCTATGCCCCATGATGACCATCTTCCATGCGTCAAACGAATGTGAAAAGCCAGGGGATATTCTTTTCACTTACCACCCTGGTGGCGTTAATGAGCCGCCCATAAAAGAGACGGGGATTTAGATCCAATTCGCACCATCTTCCCTCCGCGAGTCTTCATCAGAGCACCTCTGACAGAGATCCATTCCATCATGGCCAGTCAGTGTTGCTCCTCCTCTCCCCCCTCCAGCACTCAGCCCGGAGATTGGGGGCGGTGTTCCATCCCGCATAGCGAGTTAGTAGTGCTTCAGTCCAAGGGGCTTCTCCCCCCGGCATATATGGTCCCAGTTCGAGCCGGGATTGCCGCCTATAGCGGCGGAGATCGGGCGGAGGGCATCCCCAATCCCTCTCGAGGAGAGCGGGTATTCTTAGTCCCTTATTTCATGAGAGGACTAGGGTTTTCGATTCATCCGTTTCTCCGAGGGTTGCTGGAGTTCTACGGCCTCCAATTACATAACCTCACGCCCGCCTCCCTCTTGCACATCGTGGGCTTTGTGGCCCTCTGTGAGCTGTTCTTGGGTGTGGAGTCCCATTTCATGTTGTGGAAGAGGTTGTTTTGCCTGGTGCCCCGTTCTCAGGAGTGGTCTATTTATCAGGTGGGCGGAGCCGAACTATGGCGAATCACCGGGACCGGATATCTATCCGGTACCCAAAAGAGGGCGTCTGAAGACTGGCCCTCGGAGTGGTTTTATACAGATGACATCCCCCTGTCGGACCCTGTACGGATCGGCCTCCCCGAGTTCAATAATGCCCCGTTGAAGAAGCGCCGGAGTTGGCGCCCGCAGAACCCTCAGAGGGAAGCCGAGAGGGACGTCTTGTACCTGATGAGCCGGATAAGGTTGTTGGCTTATTCCGGACTGACCATGATCAAGGTCATGGCCATATGCATTACACGAGGGGTGTAGCCGCTTCAATACAGAGGCCACCCCATGTGGGATTTCAACGGGGAGGATGACACTACCCGGTGCGGTTGCAAGGGGCCATATTCGGCCGCCACTTTAACGAGAATCTTATCCGCTTTATACAAGGGGGAAGAGGAAGAATTCCTTCGTGTCAACCCGGAAGGCGGATTCTCCATGTACAATCCACCTAGTTGGGTGAGCGGACACTGTCACTTGCCCATCCGCTTTTGAAATTCCTGTGGTTGAGTACTTAATGCAGTAATGTTTAAACACAGGAGCTACGCCAGGCTCTGAAGGAAATAAACAGCCCTTATCCACAACCCGAGGACCCGGAATGGTCCCTCGATCCGGACTCCCAAGAAGATCCGGACTTATGCGTGGAGTTGATTGATGGAGTATTTCATCAATTGAGCAAGGATAACTCCTTGGTGGCCATCACGACCGACTATCCCGGACTACTTCCAGCCTCCAAGGTGACTAAGGTCGAAGTCCCCGTATTCTCATGCTTTATCTTGCATGCCGTAAACTAATAGCGTTTCGCAGGGTAAATCCTTGAGGCGGAAGGCCGAGCCCACGGTGAGTAGCCAACAAGGGCCGCCGAAACCAGGCGGGCCAAAAAGAAGTGCGGACCAGATCGAGATTCCGGCGCAACGGTATGGTGTGCGAATTTGACGCCTAGGGTTTATGCCCTTGAGTCTTACTAATGCTCATGATTTTCTTAGAAAGAAGAGAGCCCGCCGGACTATGTCCGCCGGCCAAGGTTCGAGGCCGGGTCCGGAAGCGGAGGCGGACATGGGATGCGCCTCGGGTGCTCCTCCAACAGAGGACGCCGACGGGCTATCTGCCACCAATTCAGAGGTGGAGAGTGCCCTGAACCACAGGCGTCGCCGGACTGTTCTTCGTGATGCGTGTTTTTCCCCAGAGGCGTTGGACGCCTTTAATACAGGAGATGCGTATCTCCGTGCTGCTCAAAATGGTCTAGCCAGAGCCACGGAGCAGTATGTGAAAGACATACAGGTGAGTAGAATTGAAGGTTATATATGTCAGTAGCCCCCGAGACTTGAAATAGTGAAGATAACTGTTTGAAGGATCATGTCCTATGCAGAGTCTTACAAAGAAGAATACGCAACTGTCCCAGGAGCTCGAAGAGTGCAAGGCCCAGCTCGAGGCCGCATTGGCCACTTCAGAAAATGTCAAGGGGACGCCCGCAGGTAATATATGCTTCGAAAGATACTTCCATTTTGAAATGCGGCAGGCGTGCAACCCTGACGATAATAATGCAGATGAGGCCGGAGTAAATCCGGACCAGCAGCACCTCCTACGCCAACTAAAGGCTAGCGAGAGCGTTCTGACGAGGGTGAGGTAGGAGAAGAACAAGCTTCAAGACGCCAATACCCAGCTGGGCGAGGAACTGAAAGATGTTCGTGTTCAGCTGTCTTCTTCCGTGAAGGAGAATCGGCGACTTCGACGCAGCATTTTTAGTAAGTGCTTGAACTAATCTGCGAAAAAATAATTCGGCGAGGAAGTCGATTAACAGAGCTATGTCTGTAGGTCTGCTGACGGGTCGTCCTGCGGAGGAAATGCCCGGTTCAACGAGAGACCTTCTTCCCGAGCTGTTGCAACTACATGAACGAGTTCGGCAGGCAATGCAAAGTGTCGTCCAGGCTATGTGGCCATCCCTCTCCGTGCCCGAAGGCCTTGAAGAGCTTACAAAGAAGCTGGAGGGAGTGCGGCAGCGCTTCCGGTTGTGGAAGATATCGGCTTGCCGTCAAGGTGCCAGGGAGGCCTGGGCCATGGTGAAGACTCGGTACACGAAGGCTGACCCAAACCACATGGCCGAGGTCGGCCCTATAGGTCCGGACGGAAAGGAGATCCCAGTCAGCTTAGAATATGTCCAGGTGGAGCTGGCTGCAAAGTATTCCCAACAGGACTGTAAATTAGACCGCCTGTTGGATGGTATTGAAGAAGAATATGCCGAGTCGGATTGACTCTGCAAAAATGACATAAAAATGCCTTCTAGCCGGATTGTAGATTGCTTGTCATTGCGGACCTTTTCGCTTCGGCCTCTGGACCCTATAGTCTGGAGTGTGTCCGAATACCCTCTCAATTATGTAAGAACCGGGGCATGCATGGAGACAAGGCATAGGGGTCATAAGTGCTTTAGCAGACAAGTGCCCAACTAGTTAGGTTATATTAAATGGTTAGTAAGAAACATCTTCCAGGGAGAATAGTTCCGTTAGGGGTTCCTTTCCCTAGGAGGCATGCCCTAAAGTGCATGTCCGAACTGCCAGAAAGAGCAGAAAAGCATCTGGGGCAAATGAATAAATACGAAAGATCATCTTTTAGTTCACTGATCGAATATTCCCTTAAGAACGCTAGCTTTCGGCTTCACCCAGTCTGAGGTACACATCCGGCTGACCGGGCAGTAACAATCGCAGAGGTGCTCCCTTTACCACCTAGCCGAACGAACGGGAACGTAGGGGTAAGCACAGGAGCCAGGCAACCCAGCTTGGCCAAAACTTAAGTCATATCAATGCATATAATGGTGTATAAAAGGTTCATGCGGAAGCATCACAGATGTTTTGGGCATGAGGCCCGTTTTATATAAGCTTCTTGGTAAAGAAGCCCCCAGGTATTATGAGCGCAGGTAGCGCGTCGGGTATGTGCGAACAATGCACAGGCAAGCCCCTAAGGGCTTGTTAGAAAAAAGGGGTAGGGAGAAGGAACAAAATCCCGGACTGCCAATAAAAAGTAAAAAATAAAAAATAAAACAAAGGGACATAGGAAGGAAACGAACATGGAGTCCGGCGCTAGGCGTAGAACCTTCGTAGGCGTTCTGCGTTCCATGGGTTCGGCTCGAGTCGGTTATCCGATGTGTTTCATAGACGGTACGCTCCGCTGGTCAGTAGTTGGTCGATTATGAAGGGCCCCTCCCATTTGGGCTTTAATTTATCCTTTTTCTTGTCCGGCAGGCGTAGAACTAGTTCGCCAACGTTATAGGTTTTGGCCCATACTTCTCTGCTTTTGTATCTTTGAGCCTGCTGTTGATAGAATGCGAAACAAGCTTTTGCCACGTCGCGCTCCTCTTCCGATGCATCCAAGCTGTCCTGCCAATCGAGCTCGGCTTCTCTTTCTTCGTACATGTGCACTCGAGGTGAGTCATGGATTATGTCGCATGGCAGTACTGCCTCTGCGCCATATACCATAAAAATGGTGTGAATCCGGTAGTGCGATTCAGCGTGGTCCGCAACCCCCAGAGTACGGAGTCAAGCTCCTCTACCCAGTGCGTGTTAGATTCCTTGAGGGATCGCACTAGTCTGGGTTTGATGCCGCTCATAATGAGACCGTTGGCCCATTCGACTTGACCGTTAGTTTGAGGGTGATAGACTGAAGCATAGTCGAGCTTGATGCCCATGTTTTTGCACCAAAGTTTGACTTCATCGGCCGTGAAGTTTGTGCTGTTGTCGGTTATGATGCTATGGGGGACGCCGTAATGGTGTATGATGCTGGATATGAAGTCTATCACTGGTCCGGATTTGGCCATCTTTACAGGCTTGGCTTTTATCCATTTGGTGAATTTGTCCACCATGACCAGTAGATATTTTTGCTTGTGGGTTCCTCCTTTAAGGGGTCCGACCATGTCAAGCCCCCAGTCCGCGAAAGGCCAGGTAATGGGTATAGTTTGTAGGGCGGTACGCGGCATGTGGCTTTGGTTGGCGAATAACTGGCAACCAACACATTGTTGCACTAAGTACTGAGTGTCTGCCCGGGCTGTTGGCCAATAAAATCCGGTACGGAAGGCCTTGCTTACAAGGGCCCGGACTGCAGCGTGGTGCCCGCCGAGTCCGGCATGAATTTCAGCCAGAAGGTCTCGCCCTTCCTCTTCGGAGATACACCTTTGAAGGACTCCGGTTCTGCTTTTCTTGTAAAGCTCTCCCTCGTGGACTTTGTAGGCTTTAGATCGCCGCACTATGCAGCGGGCCTCGTTTTGGTCCTCGGGAAGTTCTAGTCTCATTAGGTAGGCTAGGAATGGTTCTGTCCAAGGGGCAATGACTTCCATTATTGCGTGGGCTGACGACGTTGTTTCTTTGGCGGAGCCCCCAACTGTGTCAGAATGTGCGGTGAGGGGCGGTGTAGTTGTGTCCGGGCTATTGCTTCCGGATTCTCCTTGCCATGATACGGATGGCTTGAATAGCCTTTCTAGGAAGATGTTGGGAGGGACGGCCTTGCGCTTGGCGCCAATGCATGCCAACACGTCTACTGCTTGGTTATTTTCCCGGCCTATGTGATGAAATTCAAGCCCCTCGAACCGAGCTGACATCTTTAAGATGGCGTTGCGGTATGCTGCCACTTTTGGATCCTTGGCGTCGAAGTCTCCATTTATATGGGATATTGCGAGGTTTGAATCCCCGCGGACCTCTAGGCGCTGAATGCCCATGGAGACTGCCATCCGGAGGCCATGTAACAGGGCCTCGTATTTGGCTGCGTTGTTGGAATCTGTGTACATTATATAAAGTACGTATTGGACTGTGTCTCCGGTTGGGGACGTCAGAACGATGCCAGCCCCCAGGCCAGCCAACATTTTGGAGCCGTCGAAGTGCATGATCCAGTTGCAGTATGCGCCGTACTCTTTAGGGAGTTCGGATTCGGTCCATTCGGCGATGAAGTCGGACAAAACCTGCGACTTAATAGCTCGCCTTGGCTTGTAGGTTATGTCGAATGGGAGGAGCTCGGTGGCCCATTTGGCAATTCGGCCCATTGCGTCGCGGTTGTTTATAATATCATTAAGGGGTACTTCGGATGCCACTATTATGGAGCACCCTTGAAAGTAGTGTCGCAGTTTCCGGGATACCATGAACACCGCGTATGCTATCTTTTGATAATGCAGGTACCGTGAGTTGCATGGAGTTAGTACAGTGGACACGTAGTACACTGGTTTTTGGAGGGGGAACTTGTGTCCGTCCGCTTCTCATTCGACGACGAGCACCGCACTTACAACTTGGTGGGTTGCCGCATTGTATAATAGCATTGGTTCGCCCATGTTGGGCGCGGCCAGGACCGGATTTGTTGCCAGTATGGCTTTTATTTCTTCGAGTCCGGCCATGGCGGCATCCGTCCACTCGAAGTGGTCGGTGCGCCGCAGGAGGCGATAGAGGGGTAATGCCTTTTCTCCTAAGCGGGAGATAAAGCGGCTTAAAGCCGCCACGCATCCTGTCAGTTTTTGTATCTGTTTGAGGTCCTTTGGGGTGTCCAATTGTGACAGAGCTTGGATCTTGGCTGGGTTTGCTTCGATTCCTCTACCGGATACGATGAAGCCCAAGAGCTTTCCGGCTGGTATGCCGAAAACGCATTTTTCCGGGTTGAGCTTGATGTCATATGTTCGGAGATTGTCGAACGTGAGCCTCAAGTCGTCTACTAGAGTATCGACGTGTTTTGTTTTGACGACCACGTCATCTACGTGTGCTTCAACTGTTTTGCCGATCTGGTTTGCCAGACATGTCTGAATCATGCGCTGATATGTTGCGCCGGCGTTTTTGAGCCCGAAGGGCATCGTGTTGAAGCAAAATGGGCCGTATGGGGTGATGAATGCTGTTGCGGCTTGGTCTGACTCTGCCATCTTGATTTGATGGTAGCCAGAGTATGCATCGAGGAAACACAATGAGTCGTGTCCTGCGGTGGTGTCGATGATTTGATCGATTCGGGGGAGTGGGAAAGGGTCCTTTGGACAGGCCTTGTTTAGGTCTTTGAAATCGACACATAGGCGCCAAGATTTGTCCTTCTTTGGTACCATCACCAGGTTTGCTAGCCAGTCCGGATGTTTTATGTCTCTGATGAATCCGGCTTCCAGCAGTTTTGCTAGCTCCTCTCCCATGACTTGTCTCTTGGGTTCGGAAAAACACCGTAGAGTCTTCTTGACGGGTTTAAACCCTTGTAGGATGTTCAGGCTGTGCTTAGCCAGCCTGCGTGGGATTCCTGGCATATCTGAGGGGTGCCAGGCGAAAATGTCCCAATTTTCTCGCAGGAAGTCTCGAAGTGCGGCGTCTACATCGGGGTTTAGTTGTGCCCCGACGGAGGCCGTTTTTGTAGGGTCCGTTGGATGGACTTGGAATTTGACTATTTCGTCTGCTGGTTTGAAAGAGGTGGACTTGGATCTCTTGTCTAGTATCACATCGTCCCTGTCCACTGTGGAGCGCAACGCAGTTAGTTCCTTGGCCGCTAGGGCCTCGGATAATGCCTCCAGGGCTAGTGTGGTTGTCTTGTTTTCAGCGCGGAGCGCTATGTCCGGATCACTTGCGAGAGTGATGATTCCGTTGGGTCCGGGCATTTTGATCTTCATGTATCCGTAATGGGGTATGGCTTGGAAAATTGTAAATGCTTCTCGCCCTAGCAGAGCGTGGTATCCGCTGCTGAACGGGGCCACTTGAAACGTGACCTCCTTGGATATGTAATTATCTGGCATGCCGAACACCACATCCAATGTGATTTTTCCTGAACAGCACACTTCCCGGCTTGGGATTATTCCTCGAAAAGTTGTGTTGCTTCGCTCAATGCGGCTCCAGTCAATTTGCATTTTTCACAGGGTTTCCTCGTGGATGAGGTTGAGTCCGTTGCCGCCGTCCATGAGTACCTTTGTGAGTCGGAAGCCGTCCACTATCGGACTGAGGACCAATGCAGCTGGTGCTCGGGCTGTCCGGAATTTAGGTTCGTCACTGGCATTAAATGTGATAGCCGTGTCACTCCATGGGTTTATTGTTGCTACTTGGTAGACTTCGCCAAGGTTGCGGAGCGTTCGTTTCCTTGCATTGTTTGATGTGAAGGTCTCAAAGACTATCGACACCGTACTGGGGAGGTATTCTTCGGGTGGTGGAGTTAAAAGCTCCTCGCCACTTCGGGCCACCTGCCGTAGTATCCAACATGCTCTAAGGCTGTGCGTTGGTGTGGCTTCCCCTGAATTATGAATTTTACAGGGTCCATTGAGCCATCCTTCCAGTACGGTCCCATACCCTGTAGACGGTTTTTGTTTTTTGATGTTTGGCTTAGATGCCTGGCGATAATACACCCTTTTATTTTGGATTGGTGTTGTATTCGGGGCGGGATTGTCCCAGAATTTATCTTCGGTTTTCCGAACGCTTTCAGTCGCACAGTACTTTCATACTATGGATGTCAAGTCGGCGAATCGTGTAATTTCGCGGCGACTTATTGCGTTGAGGATTCCGATGTCCATGTAGTTGTTACAGAAGAGTGAAATTGCTTCTTCTCGCGGCAGTCCTTTATCATGTTCATAACCAGGAGGAATCTGGCCCAGTAGCGGTGTACTGTTGCACCGGGCTCTTGCCGTATTAGGGATAAATCCCGCATAGTTGGGGTGGGCGGGTGGAATTAAATCCGGAACCCTGCCCGATGTAAGATTCAGGGGCCCAGCGGTTTCCGAATTTGGAAGCTTGCTTTCTTGGATATTATTCAATGAATCGGGCTTGCTGCCTGACTTTAGGTTCAGGGTTTGGGCGACATCGTCCCCTCCGCGGGTGTCCGGCTTGGAGGGATCGGGAATCCGGACACATCTGGTCCTTAGGGCGGGCGAAGACTCACCGCATTGTTCTTCCACCACTTCGACGTGATGGGTGACCTGGGGAGAGTCAATCTCTCTCTGATCGGGTTTAAGCCCAATCTGGTCGTAATCAGTAGCGACTCCCAGGGCCGCGATGCGATCCAAGAGCTCGTTCAGGGAGAGGAGCTCCATCGGATCTAACTGCTCGGCAAGCTCCGAGCTGATGTGAAGATTGCTTTCGATGGCCCGAGAGGTCATCGTCGGCGCGGCGGCCGGACAGGCGGTCATCAAAAACCTGCCTAGCCGGAGAGTTTGGCCGACAGCCAAAGCTCCTTTAGCAATGACGCCGTCTTTAAAGACGGGATGCGGCATCCTTCCTGGCGGTGACGACACAGCGGAACTCTCAATGAAAGCACCAATGTCAGTGTCAAAACTGGCGGATCTCGGGTAGGGTGTCCCGAACTATGCGTCTAGGCGGATGGTAACAGGAGACAAGGGACACAATGTTTTTACCCAGGTTCGGGCCCTCTCGATGGAGGTAAAACCCTACTCCTGCTTGATTAATATTGATGATATGGGTAGTACAAGAGTAGATCTACCACGAGATCGGAGTGGCTAAACCCTAGAAGCTAGCCTATGGTATGATTGTTGTTCGTCCTACAGACTAAAACTCTCCGGTTTATATAGACACCAGAGAGGGCTAGGGTTACACAGAGTCAGTTACAATCGGAGAAGATCTTCATATCGTATCGCCAAGCTTGTGTTCCACGCCAAGGAAAGTCCCATCCGGACACGGGACGGAGTCTTCAATCTTGTATCTTCATAGTCCGGGAGTCCGGCCAAAGGTCTTAGACCGGCCAGCCGGACACCCCCTAATCCAGGACTCCCTTAGCGACCTTTATTATGCAGTTTGTCGCTTTTATTCTTTGGCATCACAAGTTTGTTCAACGCTCAATTTTCTCTTGCACTACATGATCAAACACTTTTAGAAGAGATTTTTATTGCCTTATTGCACCGATGAAAACTTACTTGAAGGATCTTACTCAATCCATAGGTAGGTATGGTGGACTCTCAAGGCATAAATTCGGGTTTAAGGTTTTTGGATGCACAAGTAGTATCTCTACTTAGTGTGGAATTTTTGGCTAGCAAAGATATTAGGCAAGCACCACATGTTGAAGGATCTATAACAATATAACTTGTATGTGAATATGAACAAGCATAACTCATTACGTTGTCTTCCTTGTCCAACGTCAACAATTTTGACATATAATATTTTATGAGAGCTCACAATCATAAAAGATGTCCAAGATAGTATATTTGCATGTGAATCTTCTCTTCCCTTATTAATTCTTTCATGAATTGCATAATTGACCAATGCTATGTTTGTCAATCTCCAATAAATTTTACCACTTATACTCTTCCTTATGTGATGTAATTACTTACCATAAGATTAGCATATGATCTTTTTCATTTATTTATTTCTTTTATTTGATTTGCAACATAAGAGTAAGGAGCAAAGATTCACATCAAAACTTTATTATATAACTTGCACACGATTACATAGGTAGGTAGATCACTAAGCAAGCACTTGAAAAGAAAGGATCGAACTAAACTTTTATTAAACTAAATCATAGGAAAATTAAAGATCGAACTAAGATAAGTAAGGGCAAAGATAATAGTGTTGATCTGATACCAGTGAACCTCCCCCAAGCTTGTCACACGCCAAGGGGAGTGCCCATACCATGACTTAATTATCCTTTGGTGATGAAGATGATGGTGGTGGTGATGACGTAGTAGCAAGCTTATCCTCCGGTTTCCATGGCAGTGGATCACAATCATAAGAGGAAGAACGAGTCTTGCGAGTCCTGCAACTGGCAGCCAAACTCATACCTTTAAACCTTGCCTCATATTCAAAGACTTGGTTTTGGAGATCATACATTTGGCTTTGCAGAAAGTTTTTGCTCATTGATGGTGAAGACGACATCCTTCATGGAACGGCCACCCACCTTGAGATCATGGGTAAAATCCGTAATCATGAGGTGATTGGCATTGAGTCCGCGCTCCACCATCCCCTTGCACTTGAAAACCTCTTGCTCCATAGCTTCGAGCCTAGCCTCCATGGTTCCCATCCTCTTGGGCCCCTAGACGTTCTGAATGTGGATCACCCCCTCACGCATCTCAATGGCTTGAGGGTGCTGCATCACCTCCCACAAATACGTGTTGATGACATTCTCGAAGAACTTGTCCTTGGAGGAGCTCGAAGCAGCCATAGCGATCTAGATCTGTCAGAAAACAGCAAGAAAGAAGAACAGAAGATTTCTCTGTGATACGGTGGTCAGTACGTTCGGGGGGTATATAAAGATTTTTTATCTTGGGGAACAAGCAAATAGGGGGGAAACGGAGTCCGTTTACTTACTAGATCATGTACCTCCTCTTTTTCAGTTATTCTTGATTGTTCTAGAAGGTTTTTTTATGTGTTCCTCCGGTGTCATGGTTTGTATAATATTGCTTTCAACATTAATGGGCATACCTGAAATATAGTGTTTAATTCTTTGACCATTGACCACCTTCAGGTTTGTACCTTTGGCATTATTGATCTTGATATCTCCAGAGCGATAAACCTCTTCAATAACATACGATCCTTCCCATTTGGAGAGAAGTTTTCCTATAAAGAATCTGAAACGAGAGTTGTATAAAAGAACATATTCTCCAACTTTGAATTCCGGCTTTTGGGTTCTTTTATCATGCCATCTTTTAACTTTTTCTTCAAACAATTGGCATTTTCATAAGCTTGGGTTCTCCATTCATCTAGTGAGCTAATATCAAATAACCTCTTTTCGCCAGCAAGTTTGAAATCATAATTGAGTTCTTTTATTGCCGAATATGCTTTATGTTCTAACACAATAGGTAAATGACAAGCTTTTTCATAAACCATCTTATAAGGAGACGTACCCATAGAATTTTTATAAGTTGTTCTATAGGCCCAAAGTGCATCATCCAATTTCTTAGACCAATTCTTTCAGGACCTATTAACAGTTTTTTGTAGTATTAGTTTTATTTCTCTATTGCTAAGTTCAACTTGACCACTAGATTGAGGATGATAGGGTGATGCAAGTCTATGGTTAACATCATATTCAAGCATTTGACGGAAAGCGCCATGAATAAAGTGTGAACCGCCATGGGTCATTATATTTCTTGGGACTCCAAACCTTGGGAAAATAATTTCTTTAAGCATTTTAATGGAAGTTTTATGATCAGCACTACTAGTTGGAATAGCTTCACCCACTTAGTAACATAATCAATAGCAACTAAAATATGTGTATACCCATTAGGGGAAGGAAAAGGTCCCATATAATCAAAACCCCAAACATCAAATGGTTCAACAGCAAGTGAGTAATTCATAGGTATTTCTTGGCGCTTACCAATATTATCAATTCTTTGACATTCATCGCAAGATAAAACAAACTTACGAGCATCTTTGAAGAGAGTAGGCCAATAAAAACTAGATTGCAATACCTTATGAGCAGTTTTATCTCCCGCATGATGCCCTCCATAGGCTTCGGAGTGACATTTCTGTAGGATTTTTTCCTGTTCATGCTTAGGTACACAACGTCTAATAATACCATCTACTCCTTCTTTATAAGGATGTGGGTCATCCCAAAAGTAATGTCTTAAATCATAGCAGAAATTTTTCTTTTGTTGGTATGAGAAACTAGGTGGTATGTATTTAGCAACAATGTAATTAGCATAGTCAGCGTACCAAGGAGTGTTATGAGAAACATTTATTGCAGCTAGTTGTTCATCAGGAAAACTATCATCAATAGGTAGTTGGTCACCAAGGATATTCTCTAACCTAGACAAGTTATCAGCTACTGGGTTCTCAGCTCCTTTCCTATCAGTGATATGTAAATCAAATTCTTGCAACAAGAGAACCCACCTAATGAGTCTAGGTTTAGAATCTTTCTTTTCCATAAGATATTTTATAGAAGCATGATCAATGTGAACAATTATTTTGGAATCAACAATGTAAGACCTGAATTTATCACAAGCAAACACAACTGCTAAAAATTCTTTTTCAGTAGTAGCATAATTTCTTTAAGCACTATCTAGAGTTTCGCTAGCACAATGAATAACATTTAATTCTTATCAACTCTTTGTCCTAGAACAACACCAACAGCATAATCACTAGCATCACACATAGTTTCAAAAGGCAAGTTCCAGTCAGGTGGTTGAACAATAGGTGCAGAAGTTAAGGCTTTCTTAAGTGTTTCAAAGGCTTCTACACAGTCATCATCAAAAACAAATGGGACATCCTTTTATAAAATATTAGTGAGAGGCCTATAAATTTTAGAGAAGTATTTAATAAACCTCCTATAGAAACCAGCATGACCAAGGAAACTACGAATATCTTTGATATCTCTAGGACATGGCATTTTCTCACTTGCATCAACCTTAGCTTCATCCACCTCAATACCTCATTCAGAAATTTTATGACCCAAGACAATACCTACATTAACCATAAAGTGGCATTTCTCACAATTCAAGACAAGATCAGTCTGCTCACATCTCAGCAAAACTCAATCAAGGTTGCTTAAGCAATCATGAAAAGAAGTTCCATAAATAGAAAAATCATCCATGAAAACGTCAACAATCTTTCCAAAAAAATCAGATAGTATAGTAGTCATACATCTTTCAAAAGTAGTAGGTGCATTGCATATGCCAAAAGGCATACGTCTATAAGCATAAGTTCCAAAAGGGCAAGTAAAAGTGGTTTTCTCTTGATCAGGTTGTGAAACAGGTATTTGAGAAAAAATAGAATATCCATCAAGGAAGCAAAGTGTGTGTGCTTAGACAATCTTTCCAACATTTGATCAATAAAAGGCAAAGGGTAATGATTTTTTCTAGTGGATTTATTTAATTTTATAAAATCAATTACCATCCTATAGCTAGTGACAATCCTTTGTGGAATAAGTTCATTTTTATCATTAGGAACAACAATAATACCTCCCTTCTTAGGGACACAATGAACGGGACTTACCCATCTACTATCAGCTATGGGATAGATTATACCTGCTTCCAGAAGCTTAAGTATTTCAGTTCTTACCACTTCTTTCATTTTGGGTTTCAATCGTCGTTGATGATCAACAACGGGTTTAGCATCAGGTTCCATGTTAATCTTGTGCTAGCAGAGAGTGAGACTAATGCCCTTAAGATCATCAAGAGTATATCCAAAAAGCGGCACGGTGCTTCTTCAAAATTTTCAATAATCTTTCTTCTTCGTGCTCTGAAAGGTTAGCACTAATAATAACATGATATATTTTTTTCTCACCAAGATAAGCATATTTCAAAGTGTCAGGCAATTGTTTTAATTCAAACACAGGTACACCTTTACATGGAGGAGGACCTCCTAGAGTTTCAATGAGAAAATTGTGCTTGAGCAGAGGTCGTTGTTCGAACAAAATTTTATCTATTTCATTTCTTTCATGCATATGCATATCATTTTCATGGTCTAGCAAATATTGTTCTAGTGGATCAATAGGAGGCACGGCAATAGAACCAAGACCAATTATTTCATCCTTACTAGGTAATTCCTTCTCATGGGGTTGTCTATTAAACTTGGAGAAATTAAATTCATGAGACTCATCACCAAAGCTAACACCAACAGTTTGTTTATGACAATCTATTTTAGCATTTACGGTGTTCTAGAAATGTCTGTCGAAGATAATGGAACAAAAGTCATCTTGCGGGGAACCAAGAACAAGAAAATCAGTAGGGTATTTTATTTTCCCACACAAGATTTCAACATCTCTAACAATCCCAAGTGGTGTGATGGTGTCTCTATTAGCAAGTTTAATAGTAACATCTATGTCTTCTATTTCAGCGGGTGTTCTATCATTCATAATTTCTTGATATAAGGTCAAAGGAATAGCACTCACGCTAGCACCCAAATCATATAAACCATGATAACAATGATCTCCTATTTTAACTAAGACAACATGCATGCCAACTATAGGTCTATGTTTATCTTTTTCATCGAGCTTGGAAATTCTAGCAGTTTCATCGCAGAAGTGAATAACATGCCCATCAATATTTTCTACCAAGATATCTTTAACCATAGCAACACTAGGTTTCACTTTAATTTTCTCAAGAGGTTTAGGTACTCTAATATGACTTTTACGAACCACAGTTGAAACCTTAGCATGCTCTTTTATCTTGACTAGGAAAGGTGGTTTTTAAATGTAAGCGGTAGGCACAACTGGGTCAACATTATAGATAATAGTTTCATATTTAGCAATGACCGGTTCTTTAATTTACTCTTTAATAGGTGGGTGATATTTAAAACACTTCTCCTTAGGGATATCAACATGAGTAGCGAATGATTCACAGAAAGAGGCTACTATCTCAGAGTCAAGTCCATATTTAGTTCTAAACTTCTGAAAAGCTTCGGTATTCATAAAATATTTAACACAATCAAACTTAAGCTTAATACCTGACTCTTTACCTTCGTCGAGTTCCCAATCTTCAGAGTTGCGTTTAATTCCTTCTAAGATATCCCATATGAATTCAATAGTCTTCTTCATAAAAGAACCAGTGCAAGAAGTATCGAGCATGGATTGATCATCACGAGAAAGCCAAGCATAAATGTTCTGAATAATAATTTCTCTTGAGATCTCATGATTGGGACATGAATATAACATTGACTTAAGCCTCCCCCAAGCTAGAGCGATACTTTATCCTTCACGAGGCCGAAAATTATATATATATATATATATATATATATATATATATATATATATATATATCATTACAAAATAATACACTTCTGTGATGATATGTGTTTGTCACAATAGGTCATGTTTTTTGTCATGCATGTACATCCATGACGATTTTATGACAGAATCAAGATAGTCATACAAGTGCTGTCATAGAGGTGTTCCATGACATTACCAAAATTATCATCACAGAAGTGTCCACTTCCATGGCGATAAATCGCGCGTCATAGAACTGCTTTCGTCAAGGGTGACCGACATGTGGCATCCACCGTAACGGGTCGCCATTAAGCTATCGGGTCCATTTTTGGATCCGATCACCCGCTAACAGTCACGACTAATGGGGATTGAGGGAGTTCTGGACTAGGGGGTGTCCGGATAGCCGAACTGTCATGATCGGCCGGACTCCAAGACTATGAAGATACAAGATTGAAGACTTCGTCCCGTGTCCGGATGGGACTTTCCTTGGCGTGGAAGGCAAGCTTGGCGATACGGATATGTAGATCTCCTACCATTGTAACCGACTCTGTGTAACCCTAGCCCTCTCCAGTGTCTATATAAACCGGAGTGCTTCAGTCCATAGGACGAACAACAATCATACCATAGGCTAGCTTCTAGGGTTTAGCCTCCTTGATCTCATGGTAGATCTACTCTTGTAACACACATCATCAATATTAATCAAACAGGACGTAGGGTTTTACCTCCATCAAGAGGGCCCGAACCTGGGTAAAACATCGTGTCCCTTGTCTCCTGTTACCATCCGCCTACACGCACAGTTCGGGACAACCTACCCGAGATCCGCCGGTTTTGACACCGACATTGGTGCTTTCATTGAGAGTTCCTCTGTGTTGTCACTGATAGGCTCGATGGCTTCTTCGACCATCATCAACGACGCAGTCCAGGGCGAGACCTTTCTCCCCGGACAGATCTTCGTATTCGGCGGCTTTGCACTACGGGCCAATTCGCTTGGCCATCTGGAGCAGATCGAAAGCTACGCCCCTGGCCGTCAGGTCAGATTTGGAAGTTTGAACTTCACGGCTGACATCCCCGGGGACTTGATCCTCGATGGATTCGAGCCATAGCCGAGCATGCCGCACTGTCACTAGCATGATTTAGCTCTGCAGCCGGACAGTACCCTGGAGGCCGCACCCGAACCCGCTCCGATCTTCAATTCGGAGCCGGCTGCGCAGATCGAGGATGGATGGCTAGACACCGCCTCGGGGGCTGCAACCTCTACGGCGATAGAGCCGAACACTGACCTTGTCCCTCATAAAGCTCGTGAATCCTAGGTGTCGGACTCCTCGCCGAACTCCGAACCTCCCGCGCCCCCTCCGGTAGAATCCGATTGGGCGCCGATTATGGAGTTCACCGCAGCGGACATCTTTCAACACTCACCTTTCGGCGACATCTTGAGTTTGCTAAAGTGTCTCTCATTATCAGGAGAGCCCTGGCCGGACTGCGGTCAGGACGGTTGGGATGCGGATGACGAAGAAATTCAGAGCCCACCCACCACCCACTTGGTAGCCGCTGTCGACGATCTAACCGACATGCTAGACTACGACTCCGAAGACATCGACGGTATGGACTATGGTGCCGGAGACGACCAAGAACCAGCGCCCACCGGGCAATGGAAAGCCACCTCATCATATGACATATACATGGTGGATATCCCAAAAGATGGGAATGGCGAAGGAACATCGGAGGATGACCCCTCCAAGAAATAGCCCAAGCGCCGGCGTCAGCGACGCCGCTCTAAATCCCGCCACTGCAAGAATGAAGATTCTGGCACCGGAGATAATAATACACCGGACAGTGCCGAAGACAACCAACTCCAGCAAGATGCAGCGCAGGAGGACGGAGACGCCAGCCCTCATGAGAGAGCGGCAGAAGAAGAGGTAGAGGATTATATGCCTCCCTCCGGAGACGAAGCAAGCCTCGACGATGATGAATTCGTCGTGCCTGAGGATCCCGTTGAACAAGAGCGTTTTAAACGCAGGCTTATGGCCACGGCGAACAGCCTCAAGAAAAAGCAGCAACAGCTTAGAGCTGCTCAAGATTTGCTAGCCGACAGATGGATTGAAGTCCTCGCGGGCGAAGAGCATGAGCTCGAACACCCCTCCAAAAGCTACCCTAAACGCAAGCTGCTCCCCCGATTAGAGGAGGAAGCGTATGAACCCGCATCACCAGGAGACAATACGGCTGACCGACCACCCCGTGGTCACGACAGAGAGGCCTCTAGGCCCTTCACTAGACCCGTACCCCGGCATCGCTCGAAAAGCACAAGGCCACAGGGGAACGCTCCGGACTTGCGATATATATTGGAGGATAAGGCAAGACAATCAAGATGAATCTATGGATCACGTGGGCGCCCCACGGTACGTGACGATAACCGTCGCGCCGGACACAGTAAGTCTGGCCGGGCCGAACAAAATAGACAAAGCTCTTTTGAGCTTCGTCGTGATATCGCCCAGTACAGAGGCGCCGCACACCCACTATGCTTCACAGATGAAGTAATGGACAATCAAATCCCCGAAGGGTTTAAACCCGTGAATATCGAATCTTACGATGGCACAACAGAACCCGCGGTTTGGATCGAAGACTATCTTCTTCACATCCACATGGCCCGTGGTGACAATCTTCACGCCATCAAATATCTCCCCCTCAAGCTTAACGGACCAGCCCGGCATTGGCTTAACAGCCTGCCCGCAGAGTCAATTGGGAGTTGGGAGGACCTGGAAGCCGCATTCCTCGATAACTTCCAAGGCACGTATGTGCGACCACCAGACGCTGATGACCTAAGCCACATAATTCAGCAGCCAGACGAATTGGCCAGACAATTCTGGACACGGTTCTTAACCAAGAAAAACCAAATCGTCGACTGTCCGAATGCGGAGGCCCTCACGGCCTTCAAGCATAATATCCGCGACGAGTGGCTTGCCCGGCACCTGGGACAGGAAAAGCCGAAATCCATGGCAGCCCTCACATCACTCATGACCCGCTTCTGCGCGGGTGAGGACAGCTGGCTAGCACGCAGCAACAACCTCAGCAAAAATTGTGGTAGTCCGGACATCAAGGACCGTAGTGGTAGGTCGCGTCGTAACAAAAACAAATGCCGCATTAATGGCGACAATAGTGAGGATACGGTAGTCAATGCAGGATTCAGAGGCTCTAAACCCGGTCAGCAGAAAAAGCCATTCAAAAGAACTGCTCCGGGTCCGTCCAATTTGGACCGAATACTCGACCGCTTGTGCCAGATACACGGCACCCCCGAAAAGCCAACTAACCACACCAATAGGGACTGTTGGGTATTCAAGCAGGCACGCAAGTTAATTGCCGAAAACAATGACAAGGGGCTGCATAGCGATGACGAGGAAGAGACCTGACCGCCGAACAATAGAGGACAGAAGGGCTTCCCCCCACAGGTGCGGACGGTGAACATGATTTCACCTCACCAGAGTCCTGATGGACGGCGGCAGCAACCTGAACCTGCTTTATCAGGATACAGTGCGCAAAATGGGCATAGACCCCTCAAGGATTAAACCTACCAAGACGACCTTTAAAGGCGTCATACCAGGTGTAGAAGCCAATTGTACAGGCTCAGTCACACTGGAAGTGGTCTTCGGATCCCCGGATAACTTCCAAAGCGAGTTGTTAATCTTCGACATAGTTCCGTTCCGCAGCGGCTATCACGCCCTGCTCGGACGAACCGAGTTTGCAAAGTTCAGCGTGGTGCCGCACTATGCACACCTCAAGCTCAAGATGCCAGGCCCTCGAGGAGTCATCACGGTCAACGGAAACACTGAACATTCTCTCCGGACGGAGGAACATAGAGCGGCTCTCGCGACAGAAGTACAATGCAGCCTCTTAAGGCAATTCTCGAGTCCGGCTGTTAAGCGGCAGGACACAGCTAAGCGCGCCCAGAGTAACCGACAACAAGACCACCTGGCACGTTCCGAGCACGCGTAGCGGTGCAGCCCCAACCCCGGCCCCTGTAAAGCGTCAAAACAGGTCCTTAGCATACACCATTATGCTCTGAAGATACCATGGGCATGGGGAGAGGGGCACGACCACGATAAGCCCAGATTGCGGTTCAACCTCACCAGGGGCTCTCAAGTGTGTAGTTCTTTTTTCTTTTCCTTTTCCTTTTTTACCCACAGGACTCCGTTCGTCAGAGGCCCTGTCCGGCAGTAGACCTGCCGAACTAACAATGCAACAACCAAGGAAGGATAAAGGCTACAACGAATATCCAGGTGGTCTCCATTACGAGCATTAAATCTGTTTTACGCACCATTCGGCAGCCCACCCCTGGAGGGGGACATGTTTAACAGTCCCATCCCTTGCTTATCACACCATTTGTATCGGTCTGCACTTACAACAGTCTTTCTTAAATAAACAATGCAGCACCTTTTTGCTTATAATCGCATTTCCTTTTTATACATATGTTCATTTACGGCATGTTGCATCCGTACACTTTGGTACGGCTAAAATACACCAGGGGCTTATGTTTCCCGCATCATGGTGTGATAAGTTCGAACACTTTCACAAGTGCGGCACCCCGAACTTATAGCACTATATGCATCGGCTCCGAATCATGTCTTGGGTCAATAGTTGGGTTTGCCCGGCTCCCATGTTTTGGTACCTTACTTTCCGTTGTATCGGCTAAGGTAGCACTGGGTGAACCACTGCGATTGCGCCCTAGTTGAGCTGGGTTAACGCCTCAGTGGAGAAAGCTAAAACTGACCGTCATGATGAGGCGAGAGCCGGTCGCTGTTCGAAGAGGTTTTTTGCGAGTCCTTAAAGACTTATGCCGCTTAGAGCGAGGAGCCGGATCTTGTCCGGCCCAGGCGTGGATAGCGCCCCAAATTCGGCCTTCCGAAGACTAGGGGCTTCACCGAAATTTAAAATTATAGAATTCTATGGCTAAGTGAGGGTGTTCAAGCATTATAAGTCCAGTTGCCTTGTTCGCTGTGTTGAGCACCTCCCTAGATGGACCCAAAAATGGGAACAAGAGTGCTCAAGTTTATCCCGAACACCCCAGCACTCGTGGCATGGGGGCTGAAGCCGACGACTTGCCATCTCTCAGATTTGATAAATAGCCGCACAGAAGGTAATATTTTAAATTAACAAGCGTTGCTTAGCGCATATGAACTAATCTTTCAGCGCACAGGATAAAAAAATGCGAGTCTACTCAAATATTAGATCTTTGGAGCACTCACCCGCAATAGTGCAGGCGCCCTTTAGCACACTCTTATAATACATCTCAGGCGTGCGATGCTCCTTACCCTCTGGTGGCGGGTCCGTCACAAGATTCTGGGCATCCATCTTGCCCCAGTGCACCTTTGCACAGGCAAGGGCCCGACGGGCACCCTCAATACAGGCGAAGTGCTTGATGACTTCAACCCACGGGCACGCATCCACCAGCCGCCGCACCAGGCCGAAGTAGCTCCCAGGCATGGCCTCCTTAGGCCACAGCCGAACTATGAGGCCCTTCATGGCCTGTTCAGCCGCCTTGGGGAGCTCGACCAGCTGCTTCAGCTGGTCGCTAAGGGGCACCGGATGTCCGGCCTCAGCATACTGAGACCAGAAGACCTTCTCCGTCGAGCTCCCCTCCTCGGCCCGGTAGAATGCGGCAGCGTCGGACACGCTGCGAGGAAGATCTGCGAACGCTCCTGGAGAGCTCCGAATTCGGGTAAGCAACAGGTAATTAACACTCATATGCCTACTTTGCATGAAAAATGCCTTACCCGCTGCTATTTTCTTCACCGCCTCAATCTCCTGGAGGGCCTTGTAGGCTTCGGCCTTAGCGGCTTTGGCACTCTCAAGAGCCGTTGCAAGCTCAGACTCTCCAGTCTTCGAGTCACGCTGTAGGCTCTCATGTTTTTTCACGAGATCCTGGAGCTCTTGCTGCACCTCCGCCACCCGCGCCTCCTGCTTCTCTCGCTCGGTGCGCTCCGCGGCCGCATTGTGTTCAGCCGCGGCCACCGCCTCTTTCAGGGTCGCCACCTCATCAGTGGCCCCTGCAATACCTGCGTTATCCTTGTCATTACTTTTGAAACCAAAATCCTTTTCTGCAAGGTACAATTTTAGTAAGGTGTTACTCACCTTCCTTGTCCTCGAGCTGCTTCTTGGCACGGCCGAGCTCGTTCTTGGACCGCTCGAGGCTTTCCTTCAACGTATTGACCTCCGCAGTCAGTGCGGCAGAGGTCAGCAGCGCAGCCTGCAATCCCATATTGACATATTTATTATGACTCGTGCGTATATCTTTTTAGATGCCCAGTCCGGCTTTTCTTTCCGAACACCGAACCGAGCATCAGGGACTACTGTCTATGCGGTACCATTTTATACATATTGAAATTCTTACCTCAAAGCCTGTTAGAACGCTACTGCAGGCTTCGGTCAGCCTGCTCTTTGCGAGCTGAACCTTCTGAATCACCGCACTCATAACAGTGCGGTGTTCCTCTCCAATGGAGGCGCCATTGAGCGCCTCCAGCAAGTTATCCGGTGCCTCCGGTTGGACGGAGGCTGTCGGCGTCACGGTCTTGCCCTTCTTACGAAGGGGTCGCCCGCCGGACTCCGGAGCCACTGTGGGTTCCGGGGCCGAGTCCGGTGCAAAGTCCGGGAGGTGGAGGCCGTCGGAAGAGAATCCATATCCAACGCACCTAAGGACCCGCTCGACGAAGCGGGAAGATCATCCTTAGGCAGACTGCAGGGTTGTATGCGGCATTAGAAAGACATTATGTGGCGGAAAATAAAAACCTTGAAGTTATTCAGGAGTCTGGATACTTACGATCTCGCCAGGGGCTTGGCCCTTGGAGGCCACTCCTCGTTGTCGTCACTGGCGTTGGCGAAGCAGTCTGGGGAAAGAGTTTTTCCCTTCTTGGACCCTTCGGCCTCCCTTGTTGGGGAGGCCTTCCTTTTCTTCCCTCCCCCCGCTGGGGGAGAGGCTTTCTTCTTCTCCTCCTCGCCTTGGTGGGAGGAGTCGGCCTCGGATTCATCATCCGATAGCACCTGAAAACGGGAACTCTTCCGAGTCCCCGCGGCCTTCTTCATGGCCTCCTTCTCCGGCACCACGTGGGGTGCCGGAGCCAGCAGCCCGTTTAGGCGGGCGTCCACTGGGTCCTGTGGTAATGGGGCCGGACAGATAGTCCGTTCGGCCTTCGCCAGCCAGTCATGTCAAAGGTAAAGGGAATTTAGATCCCGCATAGAGTCAAACAATGGAAAACAAATGGCAAAATCACTTACCTCGTCAGCTGGACGCTGCGAGCGGAATCCGCGATCTTCGGTAGCGGATGCGGGAGCCTCGGCACCTTTGAACAGCACCTTCCAGACATCTTCGTATGTAGTGTCGAAGAGCCCGCTCAGGGTCTGGTGCTGCGCCGGATCGAACTCCCACATGTTGAAGCCCCGTCGTTGGCACGGGAGAATCCGGCGGATGAGCATGACCTGGACTACGTTGACAAGCTTGAGCTTCTTGTCCACCAGCTTTTGGATGCAGGCTTGGAGTCCGGTCAGCTCCTCCGAATCGCCCCAGATCCGGCCACTCTCTTTCCAGGAGGTGAGCCGTCAAGGGATGCCGGATCTGAATTCGGGGGCTGTTGCCCAATCAGGGTCACGCGGCTCGGTGATGTAGAACCATCCCGATTGCCACCCCTTGATAGTTTCCACAAAAGTGCCCTCCAGCCACGTAACGTGGGACATCCTGCCCACCATGGCGCCTCCGCACTCCGCTTGGCTGCCCTTCACAACCTTCGGCTTGACACTGAAGGTCTTGAGCCACAAGCCGAAGTGGGGCTGGATGCAGAGGAAGGCCTCGCACACGATGATAAACGCCGAGATGTTGAGGATGAAATTCGGGGCCAGATCATGGAAATCTAGGCCGTAGTAGAACATGAGCCCCCGGACAAAGGGATGAAGTAGGAAGCCTAGTCCGCAGAGGAAATGGGGAAGAAATACTATCCTCTCATGGGGCCTAGGGGTGGGGATGAGCTCTCCCTCGTCGGGGAGCCGGTGCGCGATGTCGCTGGACAAATATCCGGCGTCACGCAGCTTCTGGATCTGCCCCTTCGTGACGGAGGAGGCCATCCACTTGCCTCCCGCTCCGGACATAGTTGGAGAAGGTTGAGGTGAGAGGTGCGGACTTGGGCGCTGGAGCTCGAGTTCGCGGAGATGGATAAGCCAAGGAGGAAGAAGGCGCAGGTAAAAGGGTTGGATCTTTATCCCCTTATATGGGCGGACAAAAACATGTGTCCCCACCAGCCTGGTAAAACTCGCTTATCTCCCAAGCGTCACCATCAATGGCGCGGTTGGGTTACCCACGTCTGTATTGATGGGAATCCTGGAATAAGGGGAACACGATCTCTGCTTCGACAAGACGTGCCAAGGAAACCGCCTCGCTAAATGCGCTGAGGTGATACAATAAAAACAATTCGAGTAAAGGCTTGGTAATGGTGTGACATCACGCCACAAAATACATCAGCAGATTGAACTTGTGTAATATTATTCACTCTGCGGTGGTACATGGAATTTATTTTTGCAGAACCGGACACTATCCTGGTGTTCACAATCTTCTATAAATTATTCGGAGGAAGAACCCGCCTTGCAATGCCGAAGACAACATGCGCGCCGGACTCGTCGTCATTGAAGCCTGGTTCAGGGGCTACTGAGGGAGTTCCAGACTAGGGGGTGTCCGGATAGCCGAACTATCATGATCGGCCGGACTCCAAGACTATGAAGATACAAGATTGAAGACTTCGTCCCGTGTCCGGATGGGACTTTCCTTGGCGTGGAAGGCAAGCTTGGCGATACGGATATGTAGATCTCCTACCATTGTAACCGACTCTGTGTAACCCTAGCCCTCTCCGGTGTCTATATAAACCGGATGGCTTCAGTCCGTAGGACGAACAACAATAATACCATAGGCTAGCTTCTAGGGTTTAGCCTCCTTGATCTCGTGGTAGATCAACTCTTGTAACACACATCATCAATATTAATCAAGCAGGACGTAGGGTTTTACCTCCATCAAGAGGGCCCGAACCTGGGTAAAACATCGTGTCCCTTGTCTCCTGTTACCATCCGCCTAGACGCACAGTTCGGGACCCCCTACCCGAGATACGCCGGTTTTGACACCGACATGGATTTTCCACGTGTAAAGTTCTCATTGGCCAGAGAATCCACTTATCGGCTCAGGGTTGGGACAGATGTCAACCGTCCATTTGACAAGAATCACCAATGAAATGTTGACACATGGGACGGCCCAATAGAGGCCCATATAGGTTTAAAAGCCGGCCCAGGAACAGGCCCACAAGATTTCGTCAGATCTAATGGGCCGGCTTGTTAACAGCCTCACATTTTGTGGACCAAATTATAGCCCACATCAGATACGGGTCGTTAAATGACTTCAATATTCTGGACCAGTTTATGGCCCATATAAGATTCGGCCCGTTAACCGCCTGCAATAGTTTGGGCCAAATTACGGTCCATACCTGATCCGACCCGTTAACTGACTTTCATTTCCTAGTCCAAATTACGGCCCATAACAGATACGCCCCTTTAACAGTTACTGTACCATTGGGCCCATTGGGGGCCTTATTTGCTCTTCGGCCTCTTAATGGACTGTTTAACAGTTCGGCCCGATATTAATTTCGGCCTGTCAGCGGCCCAATCTACAGATGGGCCTTGATGGTGTCCTGGACTAGGGGGTACTCAACGCGTCGTCTCCCGATCAGTTGGATTGGGCCGAGGACCCCCATGGCCGTATACTCATGGGCCAGTCCGGACAGCTGCCGCATACAAGGAAGAATCAACAAGAGTTGGCGATCAAGACAAGGACTCCTCCCCACCGGGGTATTCGGCTAGGACTCTTGTTATCCTAGGCCTCTGGTGCATTATATAAACCGGGGCCAGGCTAGTCGATAGATATACAACAACAATCATACCATAGACTAGCTTTTAGGGTTTAGCCTCTACGATCTCATGGTAGATCCACTCTTGTAAACATCCACAATATCAATATCAATCAAGCAGGACGTAGGGTTTTACCTCCATCAAGAGGGCCCGAACTTGGGTAAAACATCGTGTCCCTTGTCTCCTGTTACCATTGATCCTAAGATGCACTGCTTAGGACCCCCTACCCGAGATCTGTCGGTTTTGACACCGACATTAGTGCTTTCATTGAGAGTTCCGCTGTGTGATCGGCAAAAGGATCAATGGCTCGACTGCAGGTCAACTGTGACGTCGGCTTCTTCGTCACCAGCTCGACTGGTCACCTTGGCTTGACCGAGGACTGCGCCCTACCTCCGATCGTCATGCTCGGATGAAGGCCTTCATCAACACCAACTCCGATCTCTATCAAGATCATGGAGGAGTCATCCATGGAGCTCGGGGGCTCAACGTCAACATTGCCCTCAGGCGACCGTGCTATTTTTCTAGACAACAAACTTGTACCCGCCGTCACCTCCTCCTCGAGTGTCACCTAAACGATTGCTTCAGTGGAATTATGCGGAATTAAGTCTACAAAAACCCTGCAAAAATTTCGTCGAGTTCCGATGGAGGAATCTTCGGCAATCTCCAATATACCGGAGCCATGTTGAATCTGGGCGAGAATCCGGACGAGTTTAGGGCGTGGTATCCAGCGTCTAGCTCGGATGTCCTTTGGAGAATCCAACCGTTGATTTGCTGTGGAATTCCCTTATCTACCACCTGCCAAAAATTCAGCTCGATCCGACCGTCCAAACTCCGGGAAACTTCCGATTAGTGCATCACTTTTCGGATCTATTTTCTGCGCGAAAACGAATCCGACCCCGGCTCGTCTTTTTTATGAACGGGATTTCGGACATCCTTTTTGAAGGAAGTTTTGTATGGGGTATTGTGTTTTGTTCCCGAACACATCCCACTAACTTTAAGATCTTTTGGACATGATCTTCAACATCGTGCTGGTGTCAAATCAGTCCGGCAATATTGCTCCATGGTTGCCGACCTGTGCTAGACACATCGTCACTTTGTTGAACCAAGCTCAACTTCTTCGGATCATCATCTTGGCAAGCCGAACAAGAGTCCGGCATCGCGAAGGATAAATCATCACCAACATCGCCGCCCCACGGATTACACGGAGCGGGCATACCGGCATCGCCGCACGGTCGCTTCATCAAGCCGGCATCGACCACGTCACGAACTGCATCGGCAGGGCCGCACTATTGCTTCTTCAAGCTGGTGTCCATCACGCTGACCTACTTCGACATCTCGGCTGGACCGGGGGCTTCACCATCTCTTCATTAACCTACTCCAGACACTTCGGCGTCAATAGCCGACCAGGCATGGTTGCGCGGATCGAGTCCCAATTTTGGGAATCACCTTCCTTCGGATTGCTATAACAAATAAACCAGGTGCTATTAATCCTAGTATTTCTTTTCGCTTGTTTGGGTTAAATTTTCCCAAGGAGTTATTACTCTGGTTATTCTAGCATATGTACACAGGTCTAACAAATGGTGGCCGCATTATCGACGGTCGCATGATGGTTCGGTCAGTTTCTGTACACAGTTCGGCGAACGCCGCATCCGGAACTCGGACCGACCTGTGAATCCAGGCTTTGCCACGCCTTTATTGCATTACGCCGACGACCTCCATCGACATCGACTTTGGCGCCAGGCCATATTTCTTTTACTACTCACTTTGCATAAATTATTTATTATGCAACATTTTTTTTAATTCCTATTATTACTATTATCCCCGGTCTGCACTATTTTTTGTGCACAGGAAAATGATCCAGCCGGACTATAACCTTTGACGCCACCTCGGCTGGACGGGGGGCTTCGTCAACACTTCATTACCCCATGCCGGGGACTTCGGCATCACTTTGCCGTCCTGCATTGACCGTGCTATGTCACCACTTCGGATTGCCGAGCTCCTTGCTCCGCCACCTCGGGACCGGCTTGGGGGATGGAACCTTGTCCCGCATCAAGCTCGGACCGCGTCGTCAATACCGAGCATATTAACCAGCTAAGTTGCCTTCATGCTCAAAGTTTTAAATTTCTAACTTGTGTTCGGTTTGACCAAGAATTATACTTTTTTGTAAAACAGTTGCTTGTAAAAATTTTCCTTGTCGAAACTTTGTTCGCACACACTTGACGCGCTACCCGCGCTCATTATACCTGGGGGCTTCTTTAACAGAAGCTTATTAATACGGGCTTTATGCCCAACACATGTGTCACACTTCCGCATGTACCTTTTATTCACCATTATATGCATCGATATGACTTAAGTTTTGGCCAAGCTGGGTTGTCTGGCTCCTGTGCTTACCCCTACATTCCCGATTGTTCGGTTAGGCGGTAAAGGGAGCACCTCTGCGATTGTTACTGCCGGGTCAGCCGGATGTGTACCTCAGACTGGGTGAAGCCGAAAGCTAGCGTTCTTAAGGGAATACTCGGTCGGTGAACTAAAAGATGATTTCTTACCTATTTATTTACCTGCTCCCAGATGTTTTTCTGCTCTTTTTGCAGTCCTGACATGCACTTTAGGGCATGCCTCCCAGGGAACCCCTAACGGAACTATTCTCCCTGGAAGATGTTTCTTACTAACCATGTAATATAACATAACTAGTTGGGCACTTGTCTGATAAAGCACTAATGACCCCTACGCCTGGTCTCCATGCATGCCCCGGTTTTTATAACCGCGAGGGTATTCGGACACACTCCGGACTATTGGGTCCAGAGGTTGAAGCGAAAAGGTCTGCTACGACAAACGATCTACAATCCGGCTAGAAGGCATTCTACATGTCACCTTAAATTTTATAGTCAACTTTTACCCAAGTCCCTTGGGGGCTCTTATGTTTATTTGAGCCGCTTCATACTAAGTGTTTTTCTTCTTAGTCGTTGCAAAGTTAAAGCACGGCAGTAGCACTTTTTTTTCTCTAAAGTCCAATTTTCGGATTGGCACCGAACACTTGATCTTGTTCGGACGTCATGTTTTTACTGACGTTTTTTGGTTTTCCAAGCTTTTGGCACTTTTAACTATTTGTGTGTTTTCAGCACAAGTCTCGTAGTGCAACGCCGGACACCTTTAGAGATTCGGCAAAAACATTCTCGGATATTGCTATATATTCATCAGCTTCGAATTGTGTCTTCGGTCAATAGTTGGGTTGCCCGGCTCCCACGCTTGCCTCCTACGTTCCGCTTTGTTCGGCTAGGTGTGCAAAGGGAGAACCACTGCGATTGTGCTTCCAGCTCGCATGGTCAAGCACCTCAGTGGAGAAAGCCAAAAACTGACTGTCACAATAGGTGTAAACTAGTCAGCGATCCAATGACTATATTAAATAACGGGCCATTCATAACATTGGCCGAAGTGTTTCCGGCTTGACCTCGACTGTCGCCGAACACTACTGGGGGCTATTCACTGGCCTCCCAAACTAAATCCTCGATCTTTTGCTCTTACATTGGAGCTGAGGTTTCATGATCATGCTTAGCATGACAACCCAAAGAAAGGAACCGATAGCGGGACTATTTTCTTTGGAAGACATTTCTTCTGTTAAACAGCCATATAACATATCTCTCTGCGTACCTTTGTTTAGAAAGCTGTATGACTAGATTGCCTTGTTTGTCATAAATCTTTGCCCTCATAAAGGCTTTATAAAGTAGGACAAACACTCGTTGGCTACCGGCCGAGGAGGTTGAAGCCCATGGTCGGTCAACAAAGTTTTGTACAATGCGGATCCGAGCATTAATGACATAAAGTACTTGGATACATTGAGTCATTACACATAATTTGTGATTTTACTATGGATATTGATCCTTAATTCGGCCACCCGTGCCCGCATTAAGGCTCGGGGGCTACTGGGCTTTGGGCTTATTATTTACAAATATTAAAGGGGCACATTGATCCCCTGATCTGGTGTTGCCACCCGACCAGTGTCTCGGGGGCTACTGCATTGCTTGTTCTATGCAGAAAATCTTAAGTGCAATACAGTTTCCAAGGAGATTTTGATCCTCAGGTTGGTCGGCCGCACCCAACCTGAGTCTAGAGGACTGAGCACGCCGCTTTTTGTGTCCCGAAGTATTCTGCCGAGCTAGGACTTGATCCTCAGACCGATTTTGCAAATCAACCTGAGTCTCAGCGGCTACGGGGATCAGCGGTCTTATGTCATCCTTCAGGTGCATCTCGGGTTTTAGACCGATACAAACCTTGAGGGCTACTGGCTATATATCTCGTCAGAGAATAAATTACATCAATAAAAAACATTGACCAAAAATCAGCCCATGACCGAGGTGCTTAACCACCTTGGAAGCAGTTTGACATATAGCTCGGATGCAAGTGGCTGGCTCCTTAGAGGGCATTTCCGGCATTAAGCTCGGTTAAACTCCTTCAAACTTCTTTGAACCAAGGTGATTTATGACACCTTGGATAAAGTCCGGCATTGGAGCTCGGATACATAGTCCGGCGTTGGAGCTCAGATATAGTGCGGCGTTGGAGCTCGGATACATAGTCCGACGTTTGAGCTGGGAAGCAGTCCGCCATTGGTGCTCGGCTGCAAAAGATACGTTGAATGCAGTCCGGCGTTGGAGCTCGGACGCAAGAGGACGTTGCCACCCGGGAACAACTTCAAACCCGAGGCATGGCATAAAAATAACAAGGCATTGATAAAGGCCGTAAACTTAAAGGGGCTCCTCGGATACCCAACGCGTAAACTCGTCGAATGCATTTCGGCGATCCTCAAGATAGAAGATGAGAAGATTTGTTGAACCAGTTTTCAAGACCGGCAATCAAAGATGAAGAACAGTTCGAAAGAATCGAGGAGCGTCCCTAACTTGAAGACCGGTTCAGGGGGCTACTGACGGTGTCCTGGACTAGGGGGTACTCAATGTGTCGTCTCCCGATCAGTTGGATTGGGCCGAGGACCCCCATGGCCGTATACTCATGGGCCAGTCCGGACAGCTGCCGCATACAAGGAAGAATCAACAAGACTTGGCGATCAAGACAAGGACTCCTCCCCCACCGGCGTATTCGGCTAGGACTCTTGTTATCCTAGGCCTCTGGTGCATTATATAAACCGGGGCCAGGCTAGTCGACAGATATACAACAACAATCATACCATAGACTAGCTTTTAGGGTTTAGCCTCTACGATCTCGTGGTAGATCCACTCTTGTAAACATCCACAATATCAATATCAATCAAGCAGGACGTAGGGTTTTACCTCCATCAAGAGGGCCCGAACCTGTGTAAAACATCGTGTCCCTTGTCTCCTGTTACCATTGATCCTAATACGCACTGCTTGGGACCCCCTACCCGAGATCCGCCGGTTTTGACACCGACAGGCCTCTTTTGGCCCGGATTCAGTTTCGGCCATTTAAAGGCCCGAGTTACTCCTGGGCCTAATCATGGTCCATAGTTACTTTTGGCCTCTTAACGGCCCGTAGTCTTCATGATTACATTCTAGCCCAAACTGCCTATTGGCCCGTTAAATGCCCTTGAGAGTGTTGGGCCTAATTTTGGCCCGTTATACATCCGGCATGCTTCCCGCCCATCATGTAATTGGGTCAGCCAAGGCTCAAAAGCATTTCAGCCTGTTAATGGTCCGTGAGCCGAATGGGCCAATAATGGACCGATTTATATTACAGCACGCTGTCGGCCCGTGATTTGTTGGCCACAATTAAGGCTGAATCTAGGTTTCAACCTGTTAAAAGCCTAGGCAAGCGGTATACACGGCCTTTTAAAGGCCCGAAACTAATAGTGAGCCAGATTAAGACTAGACCTAACTAATGCCCCAAGATGACTGTAGGCCCTTGGTTCGGCCCGTACTAGCGATTGGCGACCGGTCAGTTTTAGTATAGAAATTATTATCTTATAAACCTATATTGGCTCATTGCGCACAGATCGAAGATTATGACCTTTTCTCATAGCGACGACAGCATAAACGGCAAATAAATTACAACATCATGACGAAGAATAAACCTAGACTATACAACAAAGAAATTACAGCATATTACATCCCCTGGGCATCAAAGTTCGCCGCCAATGATAATAAAGGGAAACCAGACAGCAAATTCCATAAATTGGGCAGGTCGCCACCGGTGGAAGTAAATAGGCCGACAAAATAATAGATAGAACCGACAGCACTTCAACACAGTTCAAGAAAGGTTAGCCCGGCCCAGGAGCTGTAGCACAAGCAGCTTAGTAACCTGATGAGACTGCACTTCTTTGATGCTTATATCCACCAACTTAAGCTGCATAACATCAATAAAAGTCATGTACTTATGGTTAATCTTGCATAGAGATTGGAGTTCCAGTCGAATTTGAGCAGAGGCATGTCTTGCTGCTTGAATTTCAGACTGAAGAAGTCTAGTAGATTCATGCGGCAACTTCATCGAGCTTGTGTCACTGAGTAAGTTCGATACTACGTCAAGATATGACTTGGTGGTTGTACCTCTAACCTCAAGATGTGTTGCCTTCTTCTCTGGAATATATGTTAGAGGGACAAACAATGGGTTCGTCTCACTATCGTTGTGGTAGTTCTTCCTGGCAGTAGTGTTGTCACCCTGAAAGAGAAACAAGTAGGTAGATAATAGGTTTTGCCCGTATAAGCATCAGCGGTGTTAATTCATCTCATTTCTTTGTCAGAAATAAGGAGACACTGTTTAAAATAGCGTTAACATAATATGCATTGTCCATAGTTAAGACGGTAGGAAATGGCATCGTGCAGGAGCGGCCAGCTTCACCAGACCACTGGATTATAGATCAAGAACACAAGCATACATGTAGTTCTAAACAACGTATAAGCATGTATGGTGAGTGTACTATCAATTTATACCATTTCAGATTGGTAAATAAAGAGACACGATTTAAATAACATTATGACATTATGCTGTTGTTGGTGGTTTCATCACACCACTGGATTACAAATCAAGAACACAAGCATACACATAGTTATAAAGAAGATAACTTGCTATGTTTGGTTTAATTTACATGGTACAAATAAGGAACTAGGTTGTACAACTAAAGACTGAAATGGGGAAGGACAAACTTATGTTTATGTACTTCTTATTTATAAACTTTGAACAAGCAATTTGATGTAGACGACAAAAATAAACAACATTTGCACTTATAGCTATCCAAATATACACAACAAAGTTTGAAGGCTCAAGGAGGACAAACTTACATTAGTTGTGAAGACAGGCTCTATAAAGCCCTTGTCCATATTGATGGAGGCGCAATTCAAGAAGTTTACCGCACACTCTTCTTCAAGAGCATTGCCTTTATTCTACATTTTGTTAAGAGTAAATATAGATGTGAAAATATAGGAACAAATGGCGACTATTTATCTTAAGATGCAGAGTACAAATGTAAATACAACATACAAGCAAAAGGCACTGACAAGAGCAATGCGGAGCTAAACTTCTTCAGTAACATTGGTTTTATTCAATATTTTGGCAAGATAAATGTAGATCTGATGTGTAGAAAATGGAGGGCAAGGGAAAATAAGCTGCAAAGTGTACATGAAGAACTAGCTGACAAATATAAGTACAGTGATGAAGGATAGTAGATACTTACAAGAACAATGCAGAACTAAATTTATTCATAAGGATTGGGTTTATTCTACATTAATTTAAGCCTTCATATAGATCTGATAATTTGGAGCGAACAGTGGATAAGCAAGCTATAATGCACAATGATGTCACATAATCCACCAGGTATGATTGTAAGGACAACGATAGGACAATAGGTACTCACAAGAGCAAAGCAGCGACCAGCATAGTTGCGATATCCTAGGTTTTGCGGTGCTGGTTCTATCGCTAATATATGTCGGGTGCTATGTGATTTCTCTGGTAGCACCACCTTTTTCAAGGACTTTGCTTGTACTCCTTCAGGTTTTGCAATCACCCTCTTCCTTCTAGATGTCTGAAACACAAGAACAACATATGAATGAAAAAACATGGTATGACGACAAATGGAATATGTGTTGATAATGGATGGGCATGGCATATTCACATAAATCATGAGTAAACTAAGCAGATGGCGGCACAACGAAGCAAAAGAAATGCAAGATACCTTATGCAAGATATGTGCAACCAATGAAACCTTGCCAAATTAGAACAGACACTTTATTGGGTGAACATGATAGGCCATCATCCTTTGACTCTTTGAGCTTAGAATAGTCATTAGGATCATATTTGAATACGAATCTATAGGTCGGGAGCATGTGGGTTTCATTGCATTATGGACCTCAATCTCTTGATGCCAAGTTTGTTACCCATTGAACTGTTTCGCAATATTATTCAAATGTGCGCATTCTTATATTCATTGTGATTATGTGCAATATCTGAAAAGCATCAAAACATAAATAGTAGTAAGATTATCTTTGTAATTCAGAGGATATTGTAATATAATAGGGGCTCCCTATAAACCCTTGTGTGCTATCACTGGATTCTGATGAGAGAGGCCATGTGTTCTGTAATATGGTGAGTAGATTAATATAATCTGGCACAACTAAAAAAATAGGATACCTGTTGGGAGCTCCAGATGTAAGAATAGTTGGCATATGATAGGTTCACAATATACCGTATAGAATGTTTATTGCCAAACCATTATAAAGAGGGTGCAGAGCCAGTAGGCAGATCATAGTGTAGATAATAAGTGTACACCATAAGCACCATAAATAAATCAGGAAAGCGGAACTGGCTGGAAAATACAGGGTTTTGCCTCTACTAATATGCAGCATATCGATCACCTATAGGCCAGCTCTATTCATCTAAAGGACACTATCGAATGATATTTCAAATAAGGATCTGACAGTCCTTAGTGAAACTGATGTGAGTATCGACACACAACCAGAGGAAGAAACAATGCGAAGGCATTGGATTATAGGAGCAACTGACTAATTCAAAGCTCACATGTAAAGGAATTATGATTACCAAATCAAAGGATCGGAAGCAAACGCTCTGATTAAGGATGAATAAGTTAAGTAAGCTTAGGGGTAAAATCGACAACAATTTGATTGGTCGAGATCAAGCTCATGTTTAAAGTGACGTCTGAGTCGGAAAGATAATTTAAAAGGATCAACTGATGATTGCGTGCATTCACACTCATTTTGAATCAATAGGATCAAAATCACGGTGTCTAAGGATACTAACGAATATTGCCAGACTTATCGAAAGCATCCATAATGCAAGCAGACTAGTATTGCAGAGCAATAAGCAACTGAGGAATTTTGGAGGATCGAATAGTATTTCAAGACTATTGTGAAATACATGAATCATCTGGGGATGAGCGTATACTCGATAAGTGCGAGTAATTATCCATATGGGTATTCAGGTGGCAAAGAACTGCAAGGCAATAGGCACAAAGTATTCTCGGAACAATAGAGAGCATTTCGGTGTATCTTGTAATAACAACATCAACTGGGAATAAACATAAGAGCGACAAGTGTATGTATTTATCCATAGGGATATATCGGTGGTAGGGAGTTGCAAAAGCGACGGGCACAAGGTCTCGGGAGAACATCGTAGAGTGTCTTCGGAATCTTCTGGTGAAGGAAGCGATCGTCCGGACCGAGAGGCTCACCGGGAGAAAGTATTTACGAGAACCTAGAGTTAAAGTTAGCAAATCATTTAACCCGAATAGAAGAGATATCAAAGACCCAGAGTAAAGGCGAGGAATAAAAGATCCTACTACCACCCAATGGCGACGTGTGCCCGTAAGACACACAGCCATGTTAGTAAAAGTTTTGTAGTGACTAGACTCGACTTAGGCCAAGGAGTGTGGAAGGGGGATTCCTACAGGCAGTCGGATCTGATACCAACTTGTGACGCTCCCGATTCAATCGTACACTAATCATGCACGCAAATGTGTACGATCAAGATCAGCGACTCACAGGAAGATATCACAACACAACTCTAAAAGTAAAATAAGTCATACAAGCATCATATTACAAGCTAGGGGCCTCGAGGGCTCGAATACAAGTGCTCGTACATAAACGAGTCAGCGGAAGCAACAATATCTGGGTACAGACATAAGTTAAACAAGTGCCATAAGATGGCTAGCACAAATTGGGATACAGATCGAAAGAGGCGCAGGCCTCCTGCCTGGGATCCTCCTAAACTACTCCTGGTCGTCGTTAGTGGGCTGCACGTAGTAGTAGGCACCTCCGGTGTAGTAGGAGTCGTCGTCGACAGTGGCGTCTGGCTACAGGGCTCCAGCATCTGGTTGCGAGAACCAGGTAGAAGGGAAAGGGGGAAAGAGGGAGAAAAGCAACCGTGAGTACTCATCCAAAGTACTCGCAAGCAAGGAGCTACACTACATATGCATGGGTATATTTTTAAAAGGGCCATATCGGTGGACTGAACTGCAGAATGCCAGAATAAGAGGGGCATAGCTAATCATGTCGAAGACTACGCTTCTGGCAGCCTCCGTCTTGCACCATGTAGAAGAGAGTAGATTGAAGTCCTCCAAGTAGCATCGCATAGCATAATCCTACCCGGGAATCCTCCCCTCGTCGCCCTGTGGAAAAGCGATCACCGGGTTGTCTGTGGAAATTGGAAGGGTGTGTTTTATTAAGTATCCGGTTCTAGTTGTCATAAGGTCAAGGTACAACTCCGGGTCGTCCTTTTACCGAGGGACACGGCTATTCGAATAGATAAACTTCCCTGAAGGGGTGCACCACATAACCCAACACGCTCGATCCCATTTGGCCAGACACACTTTCCTGGGTCATGCCCGGCCTAGGAAGATCAACACGTCGCAGCCCCACCTAAGCACAACAGAGAGGTCAACACGCCGGTCTAAATCCTATGCGCGCAGGGGTCTGGGCCCATCGCCCATTGCACACCTCCACGTTGCGAGGGCGGCCGGAAGCAGACCTAGCCTCCCTTATACAAGAGTAGGCGTTCCAGTCCAATCCGGCGCGCGCCGCTCCATCGCTGACGTCAAGAAGGCTTCGGCTGATACCACGACGTCGAGTGCCCATAACTGTTCCCGCGTAGTTGGTTAGTGCGTATAGGCCAGTGGCCAGACTCAGATCAAATACCAAGATCTCGTTAAGCGTGTTATTATGAAGTAACCGCGGACGCCGAACAAGGCCAGGCCCACCTCTCTCCTAGGCGGTCTCAACCTGCCCTGTCGCTCCGCCACAAAGTAACAGTCGGGGGCCGTCGGGAACCCAGGCCCACCTCTACCGGGATGGAGCCACCTGTACTTTCAGCCCCCTCATCAGAATCACTTGCGGGTACTCAACGAGCTGACCCGACTTTAGTCACCATCTGTATAGTATGTACGTATGTATAGTATATACCCGTGATCACCTCCCGAGTGATCATGGCCCAATAGTATAGCAAGGCAGACTGACAAGAATGTAGGGCCAATGATGATAAACTAGCATCCTATACTAAGTATTTAGGATTGCAGGTAAGGTATCAACAGATGTAGCAACAATGTCAGGCTATGCATCAGAATAGGATTAACGGAAAGCAGTAACATGCTACACTACTCTAATGCAAGTAGTATAGAGGAGAATAGGCGATATCTAGTGATCAAGGGGTGGGCTTGCCTGGTTGCTCTGGCAAGAAGGAGGGCTCATCTTCGCTGTAGTCGAACACATGGACATCGGCACCGGTCTCAGAGTCTACTGGAAAGAAGTAATGGAGGGGGAACACAATAAATAACAGAGCAATCAAATGTAACATAAAGCAAGACGCGGCAATATGCGGTGCTAGGGGTGACCTAACGTAGTGTTAGGTGATACCGGCGAAGGGGGGAAACATCCGGGAAAGTATTCCCGGTGTTTCGCGTTTTCGGACAGATGAACCGGAGGTGAAATGTTGCAGGTTTGCTATGCTAGGGATGTGTGGCGGGCGAACGGACTGCGTATCCGGATTTGTCTCGTAGTTCTGAGCAACTTTCATGTACAAAGTATTTTCATCCGAGTTATGATTTATTTTATATGAATTTTAAAAGATTTAAATTAATTTTAGCATTTATTTAATTAATTTAGTACAACATTATCCAGAATAGTGCATGGTGACATCATCATGAAGTCAGCAGTCAGCAGAGGTGTTGACTGGGACAATCTGGCATGTGGGTCCCAACTGTCATTGAGTGTTAATTAAACCAACATATTAATTAACTAACCTAAGTGTTTAGGTTAATCCAATCAAGATTAATTAAGTTAATTAATTACTTAATTGCTTCTTAATTATTATTTTTATTCTTTTTAATGAAATTTTTAGGGGCGGGGCCCTCCTATCATTGGCCCAGGAGCCCTTAGCGGGCACCGGCGCTGCGGGTAACAGGCACGGGCGTGGCTGTCGGCCCCCAACAGGGCGCCCGAGGGGGGCGCCGGCGAGGCGCAGAGCGGGGCGAGGCTGGCAGGGCGCTACCGGCGACCGCACAAGCGGCAGCAGGGCGTAGGGGGGCCAGGGTGGCACGAAACGAGGAGGACAAGGCGCGGGGCGGCAGTCGTGGGTTCAGGGGAGGGGAAGCAGCGGGGGAGGCCGATGGCCACGGCGAACTAGGCGGGGTGCGGGTGTCTCTGAGCGGTGCAGTGGGGCGAGGCCACCGTGGCGACGACGGGGCGTGCGCAACCCGACTGGTCCGTAGCGCCGGCTGGGGCGGAGGAGGGCGCCGGCCAGATGCTCGTGGGGGCGCGCGCGGGGTAGCGCGAGCGAGACAGAGAGGAGGGAGGTGCGGTGCTCACTGCGGGGAGTAGGGTCCGGGCAGTGGGGGTCGAGGAGGAGTCAGGGACGACGGGCGGCGACGGAGTCGTGGCGGCGTGGTTCCGGCGAGCGGCGAGCGGCGGTCCGGGACGACACCAGCGACGGGGTCGGGGAGGCGACGAGCAATGACGTCGGCGGGCAACGGCAAGCGGCGTCGGGCAGCATCGGGTGGCGGGGCGCGGCCGTTGGGGCGGCGTCAGGGGCAGCGGCCTCGGGCGCTGGGGGGTTCGGTTCCCCCCCCCCAGATCGGATAGGGAGAGGGGGAGAGGAGAGACCGAGAGAGAGGGGGCATGGGCAGCGAGTGGGGTGGATAGGGGTTAGGGTTCGGTCGTAGTGCGGGGTTAAGGTTGTGGGGCTGGGCCGGTTAGGGCCAGATGGGCTGGTCGGCTGGGTCGTCTGGCCCAGTTGGCCAAGGGGGTTCTCTTCTTTTATCTCTTTGTTTTCTGTTTTGTATTTTCCTTTTCTTTTATTTATTTCTCCTTTCTGTTCTAAATCATTTTAAATTATCTAGGTATTTTATAAAAATGTGTTTGCTTTATTATAATTACCCAGGCATTTAACTGCACACCCCGAACATTTTAGTTTAATATTTTGAAAACTTTGTCTTTTGACATTATTTGAATTTCAATTTGAAATGTTTTCGAATCAACCCGAGATTAACTACAGTGACCGAGGTGACATGGCATCATTAACGTGAGATTACTGTAGCATGATTATCCGGGCATCACAATTCTCCTCCACTACAAGAAATCTCGTCCCGAGATTTAGGAGGGGAGTAAGGGGGAAGTTCTGGTTACGATATGCTAACGGATCTTCTCGAAGAAGTTAATCCCTTTCGCTGATGTCTTCAATTCTTATTCCAATGCATCATGATGAAGTTGTCGTCCTTTCTTCGGGGAACTCCATCGTACTTACGCATAGGTAAGGGGCAGCCCCACAACGATAGGATGTTATAAGGGAGAATCATCTGGGGGTATTCCAAGAGTGATCATATGAGTATCTATCGAGTTGAACAAATGAAACACATTGAGATCAAAGTAAGACGGGGCAATAAGAAGCTTCAAGCGGATAGGCAATCATTCGTTGCCTGATACAAAATGTGACAGGGGTCCAGAGCAATGGGAAAGTATTGCGTCTGGTACCAGAATAGATCACTAGGCAGGTGGCCCGTGAATCACATACGAAGTCAAGCACGAGGAATAACTTCGACAACGGGGTCTATAGGAGAGTCAGGTTTTGATCCTGTGGAACTGTGGGTTATGGGCCCACCATGTTGTTAAAAGTAGGAAGGTCGGTGACATCTTGCACGATCATGTAAGCAAGGCATGTCAGAGGCTAGTCTGTTGGTTATGTTGTCAACAACATCGGTACCAAGGGTGAGGGAGGAAGAGAACCATTTTCCAGCTCGTTGAACGAGGCGGGCCAATAGGCAAAGTTCTCGTCCAGCGGTGGCTACCGGAATGTCATCAACAATAGCAACAGCGTCTTGCTGACAGAATTGTACACCGAGGTGTGTTCATAATCAGGAGAATATTACCGCTTAGATCATATAGATCACAAGAAAGGTTAAACCAAACAATGGAAAGGGAAATATGATTATCAGAGTAATTGGAACAATGGAAAGGAAAATGTGTTTAAACACATATATCAGGGGTATACCCTTCCCAAGGACAAGCAGAGCATGATATCCTTGGCAGGATATAATGTAGAAAACTCTTTAGGAAAGAGGAGAGAAATTTCATGACATTACCAATGCAACGGTGTTTGGATAATTGAGCAAGTAACATTTAGCATTGGGCTTCAAATGTTCTTTTTGAAAATCGAAGCACCACAGACATGCTTCGAGATAGCATTGACAAGGTCTTCAAGAAAAGGTCGGACTTGGATAGACAAAGGATTCATCAGGAACAACTTATAGAATAAGTCTTACAATTTCCTCATGGAAGAATGGTTAACCTGGTTAAAAAGGAAACCATAATAGCAGGTCCTCCGGCCAGGTGTGCTAGGCGTGACATCACCTTATCGGTTCATCTAAGGATCAATGCTAAGACTCTTGGAAAATATCCGAACCATCATATCTGACCGAGTTTCAGATCTGGTTGGGGTCATGATACCTTAGACTCAGGATGCCTGAGAAGGAAGGGGTGCAACACAATTTGGCAAGACGACATTGTAAGATTCTCGGGAAATGTAATATGGAAGCGAGTTCCAAAGCAGGAGTTCATCCTTAAATCAAGGGGAGGGTGAGGAGGTGGCTGATGGGCTCAGCGACAATTCATTGAGATTTACAAAAAGGTGGATTTCCACAATTATGTGAACAAGGAGATAACATTTAACAGATCAAATGATATAATGATGTATACTCGAGGGAAACATACACAATTAATCACTGGTTGAAAGGTGCACCCGAAATATGGGCTTAGGTAGCAGGATCAATGTTAGAATGGTGATTCAATAACCAATGGTCTAAGGATGAAATGTCGACCATTAACTTCAAAGCAATAGGGTTGCTAGAAGTACATAATCCAAGCAGCATGGTTCACGTGTTGGTATCCCGGTTAGAATCAACACGCAGACCAAGAAAGAATGGTGAGGGTGAGAAGTATCACAATACCAAGAATTCCTTAAGAGGTGGAGCAGTCCTCACAACATCCTTGACATAAAAGATGGTAATACTCCAAGATAAAGAAGAACAAATGCTGGATAGCAAGGAACTCAAAGGTATAACACAAAACACGAACAAGTTTGTGTTGGAGGGAAGGCAGTAGAGTGGTTGATGATAACACTAATCATCGAGGGCAAGGACGGTCTTTCTCATCATGAATTCAATTGTTATCCTGGAAGAGCTCAGGATGATGATGATGATGATCACGACACATTTGTCGAGAGATTTCATGAAGATGCAATTGACCGACGATGACATCAAGTCAAAGGAATGAGGAAGCGAAAGGTTATTGGAACCATGAGTATGACACAAACTCGAAATCAAGCTTGCTGTTCAAGGCGAAATGATATGATGAGGAAAATCGACGTAAGCTTAGCTCATTGTCGAAAGTGGTGCTCCGGGAATAAGGACCATGTAGCACAGTTAAAAGTTGCACGATAATGGTATAGCCAATCAGGCTAGGAATGAATTGAAGGATTATTAAACTCATAAGCAATGGAAATTACTTAGAGTTATCGTATCGGAGAGCGGAATCTATTCACTTATCGATGTTCTCGGTTGACAACAACCCAGAACCCGTGGAGTGACTATGACGGGGAAAGGCACTTCTTCATCAGAAATGCATAAGATGTAGTGCAATCGGTTGATATCTTCGAGATACCAGGGGGGTAATACTCGAGGACAACTCAAAGTAGAGGCTGGACTAGGGTATTACTCTACAGAAGACAAGTGCTTAAACTTGCACGAGAAATGGTATTTAAAGAAGAACATGGTCGGAAACCTCGATCACAAATGATCGAACCACGGATACAGGATGAACTTATAACAAGGGGGTAACTATTTTTACGAGCAGCTTCCATGATAAGTTATACATCGTGTCCATGGGCATGAACGCAAGGTTCAAGGTCGACTCCCACTTCTTCAATGTATAACCTCCCATTCACTTCTCACTTTCATAAAGGCATTAGTGTTGAAAGTTTTACCTGGTGTAATACCAGATGAGTATGACTCGTGAAAACTTTTGAGTTCACACATATTAAGGAAGGCATAGGTTCAACCCGTCAGGGTATCGTGGAAACATATACCACAAGCTTCAATAGTAACTAACACAAGCTCGATAGTAGAGCATGGTTGACAAAAACAGAGGATACAATTTCCCTAAGGGATTATGTATCAGGGAAAGAACTTCTCGAGGTTTTTGTATACGAAGGACACTATCGAATGATATTTCAACAAAGGATCTGACAGTCCTTAGTGAAACTGATGTGAGTATCGGCACACAACCAGAGGAAGAAACAATGTGAAGGCATTGGATTATAGGAGCAACTGACTAATTCAAAGCTCACATGTAAAGGAATTGTGATTATCAAATCAAAGGATCAGAAGCAAACGCTCTGATTAAGGATGGATAAGTTGAGCATGCTTAGGGGTAAAATCGACAACAATTTGATTGGTCGAGATCAAGCTCATGTTTAAAGTGACGTCTGCGAAAGATAATTTAAAAGGATCAACTGATGATTGCGTGCATTCACACTCATTTTGAATCAATAGGATCAAAATCACGGTGTCTAAGGATACTAACGAATATTGCCAGACTTATCGAAAGCATCCATAATGCAAGCAGACTAGCATTGCTGAGCAATAAGCAACTGAGGAATTTTGTAGGATCGAATAGTATTTCAAGACTATTGTGAAATACATGAATCATCTGGGGATGAGTGTATACTCGATAAGTGCGAGTAATAATCCATATGGGTATTCAGGTGGCAAAGAACTGCAAGGCAGTAGGCACAAAGTATTATCGGAACAATAGAGAGAATTTCGGTGTATCTTGTAATAACAAGATCAGCTGGGAATAAACATAAGAGCGACAAGTGTATGTATTTATCCATAGGGATATATCGGTGGTAGGGAGTTGCAAAAGCGACGGGCACAAGGTCTCGGGAAAACATCGTAGAGTGTCTTCGGAATCTTCTGGTGAAGCAAGCGATCGTCCGGACTGAGAGGCTCTCCGGGAGAAAGTATTTACAAGAACCTAGAGTTAAAGTTAGCAAATCATTTAACCCGAATAGAAGAGATATCAGAGACCCAGAGTAAAGGCGAGGAATAAAAGATGCTACTACCACCCAATGGCGACGTGTGCCCGTAAGACACACAGCCATGTTCGTAAAAGTTTTGTAGTGACTAGACTCGACTTAGGCCAAGGAGTGTGGAAGGGGGGGTTCCTACAGGCAGTCGGCTCTGAAACCAACTTGTGACGCCCCCGATTCAATCGTACACTAATCATGCACGCAAATGTGTACGATCAAGATCAGGGACTCACGGGAAGATATCACAACACAACTCTAAAAGTAAAATAAGTCATACAAGCATCATATTACAAGCCAGGGGCCTCGAGGGCTCGAATACAAGTGCTCATACATAAACGAGTCAGCGGAAGCAACAATATCTGGGTATAGACATAAGTTAAACAAGTGCCATAAGATGGCTAGCACAAACTGGGATACAGATCGAAAGAGGCGCATGCCTCCTGCCTGGGATCCTCCTAAACTACTCCTGGTCGTCGTCAGCGGGCTGCACGTAGTAGTAGGCACCTCCGGTGTAGTAGGAGTCGTCATCGACGGTGGCGTCTGGCTACAGGGCTCTAGCATCTGGTTGCGAGAACCAGGTAGAAGGGAAAGGGGGAAAGAGGGAGAAAAGCAACTGTGAGTACTCATCCAAAGTACTCGCAAGCAAGGAGCTACACTACATATGCATGGGTATATGTGTAAAAGGGCCATATCGGTGGACTGAACTGCAGAATGCCAGAATAAGAGGGGCATAGCTAATCCTGTCGAAGACTACGCTTCTGGCAGCCTCCGTCTTGCAGCATGTAGAAGAGAGTAGATTGAAGTCCTCCAAGTAGCATCGCATAGCATAATCCTACCCGGCGATCCTCCCCTCGTCGCCCTGTGGAAAAGCGATCATCGGGTTGTCTGTGGAACTTGGAAGGGTGTGTTTTATTAACTATCCAGTTCTAGTTGTCATAAGGTCAAGGTACATCTCTGGGTCATCCTTTTACCGAGGGACACGGCTATTCGAATAGATAAACTTCCCTGCAGGGGTGCACCACATAACACAACATGCTCGATCCCATTTGGCCAGACACACTTTCCTGGGTCATGCCCGGCCTTGGAAGATCAACACGTCTCAGCCCCACCTAGGCACAACAGAGAGGTCAACACGCCGGTCTAAATCCTATGCGCGCAGGGGTCTGGGCCCATCGCCCATTGCACACCTGCATGTTGCGAGGGCGGCCGGAAGCAGACCTAGCCTCCCTTATACCAGAGTAGGCGTTCCAGTCCAATCCGGTGCGCGCCGCTCCGTCGCTGACGTCAAGAAGGCTTCGGCTGATACCACGACGTCGAGTGCCCATAATTGTTCCCGCGTAGTTGGTTAGTGTGTATAGGACAGTGGCCAGACTCAGATCAAATACCAAGATCTCGTTAAGCGTGTTATTATGAAGTAACCGCGGACGCCGAACAGGGCCAGGCCCACCTCTCTCCTAGGCGGTCTCAACCTGCCCTGTAGCTCTGCCACAAAATAACAGTCGGGGGCCGTCGGGAACCCAGGCCCACCTCTACCGGGATGGAGCCACCTGTACTTTCAGCCCCCTCATCAGAATCACTTGCGGGTACTCAACGAGCTGACCCGACTTTAGTCACCATCTGTATAGTATGTACGTATGTATAGTATATACCCGTGATCACCTCCCGAGTGATCATGGCCCAATAGTATAGCAAGGCAGACTGACAAGAATGTAGGGCCAATGATGATAAACTAGCATCCTATACTAAGTATTTAGGATTGCAGGTAAGGTATCAACAGATGTAGCAACAATGTCAGGCTATGCATCAGAATAGGATTAACGGAAAGTAGTAACATGCTACACTACTCTAATGCAAGCAGTATAGAGGAGAATAGGCGATATCTGGTGATCAAGTGGGGGGGCTTGCCTGGTTGCTCTGGCAAGAAGGAGGGGTCATCTTCGGTGTAGTCGAACACACGGACATCGGCACCGGTCTCAGAGTCTACCGGAAAGAATAACGGAGGGGGAACACAATAAATAACAGAGCAATCAAATGTAACAGAAAGCAAGACGCGGCAATATGTGGTGCTAGGGGTGACCTAACGTAGTGGTAGGTGATACCGGCGAAGGGGGGAAACATCCGGGAAAGTATTCCCGGTGTTTCGCGTTTTCGGACAGATGAACCGGAGGTGAAATGTTGCAGGTTTGCTATGCTAGGGACGTGTGGCGGGCGAACGGACTGCGTATCCGGATTCGTCTCGTAGTTCTGAGCAACTTTCATGTACAAAGTATTTTCATCCGAGTTACGGTTTATTTTATATGAATTTTAAAAGATTTAAATTAATGTTAGCATTTATTTAATTAATTTAATACAGCATTATCCAGAATAGTGCATGGTGACATCATCATGACGTCAGCAGTCAACAGAGGTGTTGACTAGGTCAATCTGGCATGTGGGTCCCAGCTGTCATTGAGTGTTAATTAAACCAACAGATTAATTAACTGACCTAAGTGATTAGGTTAATCTAATCAAGATTAATTAAGTTAATTAATTACTTAATTGTTTTCTTAATTTTTATTTTTATTCTTTTTTTTAATAAAATGTTTAGGGGCGGGGCCCTCCTGTCATTGGCCTAGGAGCCCTTAGCGGGCACGGGCGCTGTGAGTAACAGGCGCGGGCATGGTGGCCGGCCCCCAACAGGGCGCCCGAGGGGGGCGCCGGCGAGGCGCAGAGTGGGGCGAGGCTGGCGGGGCGCTACCGGCGACCGCACAAGCGGCAGCAGGGGATAGGGGGGCCAGGGTGGCACGGAACGAGGAGGACAAGGCGCGGGGCGGCAGTCGTGGGTTCAGGGGAGGGGGAGCAGTGGGGGAGGCCGATGGCCACGGCGAACTAGGCAGGGCGCGGGTGTCTCCGAGCGGTGTAGTGGGGCGAGGCCAACATGGCGATGGGGCGCGCGCAACCCGACTGGTCCCTGGCGCTGGCTGGGGCGGAGGAGGGCGCCGGCCAGATGCTCGCGGGGGCGCGCGTGGGGTAGCGTGGGAAAGACAGAGAGGAGGGAGGTGTGGTGCTCACTACGGGGAGTAGGGTCCGGGGCAGTGGGGGTCGAGGAGGAGTTGGGGACGACGGGCGGCGACGGAGTCGTGGCGGCGTGGTTCCGGCGAGCGGCGAGCGGCGGTTCGTGACAACACCAGCGACGGGGTCAGGGAGGCGACGAGCAATGACGTCGGCGAGCAACGGCAAGCGGCGTCGGGCAGCACCGGGTGGCGGGGCGCGACCGTTGGGGCGGCGTCAGGGGCAGCGGCCTCGGGCGCTGGGGGGTTCGATTCCCCCCCCAGATCGGATCGGGAGAGGGGGAGAGGAGCGACCGAGAGAGAGGGGGCGTGGGCAGTGAGTGTGGTGGATAGGGGTTAGGGTTCGGTCGTAGTGTGGGGTTAAGGGAGTGGGGCTGGGCCGGTTAGGGCCAGATGGGCTGGTCGGCTGGGTCGTCTGGCCCAGTTGGCCAGAGGGTTCTCTTCTTTTATCGTTTTGTTTTCTGTTTTGTATTTTCCTTTTCTTTTATTTATTTCTCTTTTCTGTTTTAAATCATTTTAAATTATCTAGGTATTTTATAAAAATGTGTTTGCTTTATTATAATTACCCAGGCATTTAACTGCACACCCCGAACATTTTAGTTTAATATTTTGAAAACTTTGTCTTTTGACATTATTTGAATTTCAATTTGAAACGTTTTCGAATCTACCCGAGATTAACTACGGTGACCGAGGTGACATGGCATCATTAATGTGAGATTACTGTAGCATGATTATCCGGGCGTCACAACTCCCTCAGTAGCCCCTGAACCAGGCTTCAATGACGACGAGTCCGGCGCGCATATTGTCTTCGGCATTGCAGGGCGGGTTCCTCCTCCGAATAATTTATAGAAGATTGTGAACACCAAGACAGTGTCCGGCTCTGCAAAATAAATTCCACATACCACCGTAGAGAGAATAATATTTACACAAGTTCAATTTGCTGACGTATTTTGTGGCGGGACGTCACACCACTACCAAGCCTTTACTCGAATTGTTTTTATTGTACCACCTTAGCGCGTTTAGCGAAGCAGTTTCCTTGGCACATCTTGTCGAAGCAGAGATCGTGTTCCCCTTATTCCGGGATTCTCATTAATACGGACATGGGTAACCCAACCGCGCCCGTTGCCACGCCCCCTCCATCGAAGGCGGGTTCCAAACGGTCACGGGGACGGCTCTTGGTATTCTCCCTCTTTATAATGAGACCAAGGCCCGTTCTTTTTCTTCAACCCTCAATCGAATCCGCCCCTCGCCCCGAGTTCCAACACCCAAGGCTCCAGATTCGGGTACTTTCGACCTTCGACAATATCCGGCTCCGACCCACGAGGCCGGTGGATGCCCTCCTCCGTCACGGAAGAGGACGTACTCAAGCTGAAAGACGCCAGGTACTTAACCTACGAGATTTCGCATAGGTTGCCTGCCCAAGGGCAAGTTATTCCTACTCCCGAGCCCAGCGAGAGTGTCATGTTCGTGTCTCACTTCCGTCGGGGTTTAGGCTTCCCAATGGATCCCTTCGTGAGGGGGCTCATGTTTTACTATGGGCTGGAATTTCACGACATGGCTCCGGAGTCCATTCTCCACATCTCATCATTCATTGTCGTCTGCGAAGCCTTCCTCCGCACTACCCCTCACTTCGGCTTGTGGCTCAATACCTTCAACGTGGAGCCGAAGATGATTGAGGGGCGTCAGGCAGATTGCGGCGGGGCGGTTATAAGCAAGAGGACCGATGCTCCATGGCCCGAGGGCTCTTTTCAGGAGGAGCTCGGTTTGTGGCAACAGGAGTGGTTCTATATCACCGCTCCCAGGGGCAGCAGGCAGAGGCCACCGCCCATCTTTCGCCCGGGCCCTCCACAACGGCTGACATCATGGGTCAACAAAGGGCTTGACTGGGGGCCGTCCAAAGACATACCCCTGTTGCAGGGCCGGATTCGAGACCTCCAGGAAGGGGAGATCAATCTGGTCGTAGTGACACAGGTTATGGTAATTCGGCGCCATCTGCCCTGCAAACGTCGCCCCCTCCGCCTATGGGAATTTAATCCGGAGGGACCACGAGCTCTCCAACACCTCATGGGTTTGAAACCCGTGGAGATGTACAAACTGTTCTTCGGATCACAAGAGATGCGTCCGGACTTGACCGAGGACGCTGGCCTAAGCTGCAATCACCCGGATACTCAAGTAAGTAGCCCTGTGTCCGGACACATTGTCCATCTATTTATCATGGGTTTGCCTTTTAACCAGCTATCCCTTGAATAGGAGTGGATAGCGCAAGCAAAATTGATATGGTGTCCGGCCCCCCTCCCTGAGACCACGCCGGATCCCGTGTTAATTAAAATGTTGGAGGTTGCACCTTCGGAGGAGGGCAAAGGGGGGCACAGGGAAACTACCACCTCTGCCAAGGAGGCTTTCAGTAAGGGGGGAATCGAGAGTCCCTCCCTCTAGGGGGAGAAGAGGACCGCTTCCGAAGACCCAAAGGCCAAGGCCTCAAAGCGGGGAAAGAAATCACCGGAAGGTCCTGTGCCGGGAACAACCCCGGCCGCACAGTCTCCCCAGAGGAATCAGCCCTCCAGCGAGCCATAAGTGAAAAAGGGGAATTTTGTAATAGGGACACCCCTACTTTATTTCTAAGGGTAACCGAAGTTTTCACCTTGTAGTTCGGATCTCATCCCATCTCAGCAGAGCTCATCTTCGGGGGACCTTCGTCCGGAGATGATGGAGAGCAAAACGCCTCCATCTGCCGCCCCGTCGGGCGGGGCGGACGACCCTGAGGTGTCGTCACGGAGGGTCTCCCCGAGTCCGGCGGGGCAGGGGAGTTCAGCACCCACTGGAGTACGGCCGGTGGAGCTGCAGGATTTGATCAAGAGGGCGTTTATCTCAGAAGATCACCGCACATTAATGAGTATGGTGATTGAAAGGATCTCATCCGCTGAGAGCGGGTTGCATGAGGCCATCGGAAGTTTGCTGACGGGGTTTGAGGTACGCAAAAAAGGACATACCTTTTGACAGTTTTGCACATGGAGTGCGCCCTGTATAGATAGTAGCCCCTGAGACTTGGTATGCTGTCGAAAGCGACAGCGTGCCAAGGATCATAATCTCAGTTATAGAATGTCGCCTTTCCTATGCAGGTGGCAGAACGTTCGGTGGCCAGCCGGACTGATGGAGTTGCCGAGCTGAAGCGGCAACTCGACGTTGCGGATGCGGACATCACGCTGGTCAATAAACGACTTAACGAGTCACAAGGTAGGTGGTTGCTCCGCGGTCACCTAGTAAGGGAGCTGATGCCCGTTCCTTACAATTTGTATGCTTGATGCAGATGGTGCCGCTGCTGTGGAAGACCTTCAAGCAGAGCTTGGTCGAGCCAAGGAGCAAGCCAGGAAATGTGATGTGGCTGCCTCGAAGGCAGCGGAAGGGCTAAAAGCCGAAAAGGCTGCTCACTGCCGGAGCAGGGAGGAGATGGCCAGAATGGCCGTGAAATTAAAAGATGCTACCGACCGCTATGAGGTTCTTGAAAGAGAACGCCGAGCGGAGCAAGAGGACCGGAAGAAGGCCGCCACCGAAGCCAAGGATGCCCGTAGTGCGATGCGGGCTATGAAGGAGGAACTGCGTCAGGCCGGAGACATTGCGGTTGGAAAGCCCTTTCTGCTGCGTAGGAAGTTCACGGATCCGAAGGATGCTCAGTTGGGCCAATTGTGTGGTGCGGAGGATCCTTATCTGGATTTGGCGGCGAGTGCGGCGGGCGCAGTCGTGCACTTCCGAAGCCAGAAGGATCACGAAATGGAAGAGCTTTTCTGGTCTCAATTCCATAGTCCGGAGCGTCCACTTCCGTTGACTGATCGGCTGGCTGAATGGGCTGAGCTGAATAGATTGTCCGGACTTGCCATGACGGATGTGGTGGCTCATTTGTGGCCAGAAAGGCCCAAGCCTAAGAGTTATTTTGGCTTGTTGCAACAATTCCTTGGGGCGGTGCCGCATATCAAGGCGATGAAGCGGTTGGCATGCATAGAGGGTGCACGGATGGCTCTCGCCAGCGTTAAGACATACTGGGCGGAGATGGATGCCACCGATGTTGCATCCCGGGGTTCGGACAAAAGCCGATTACCCGCCGAGCACTATTTTGGGGAAGTCCTGCAGGGCGCTCGTTTAATAGAGTCGAAGTGCTCGAAATATGTTATGTTTAAATGACATGTATGATTTTTGAGATCATGTTTATAATGTAACGGCTTTTTATACTTGTGCGTTCAAGTATTGAACTATCTCCTGTGCGGCCGTATATGTATGGATAACCTGAAAGATGGCAGTCTTTGGCTTCAGCCCCCACGCACATGGTGCGGGGGTGTTTGCAAAAAAAGCGCTTTTTCACACTTAATCCAACGTCTTGGTCCTTTTAAGGAGGTGATAGCATAGAAAACTAGGCAACCGGACTATAATGCTTTATCACTTTCACTTAGTCATAGGAGCTCGATGGTGGGGCTACTATATAGCCCCTAGAGGCACCGCGCTCTCCGAACTCGGGGCGTGTATATGCCTGACCGGGAAGCGGTCCTTCGTCAAAGCTGGAGGAATTCTAAACATTCCAGTAGTCGATCGAGTGGTTGACCAGTCTCTCGCTATATCATGACAGTCAGTTTTCGGCTTTCTCTACTGAGGTGTTCGCCCGGCCGAACCGGGGCACAATCGCAGTAGTTCTCCTGGTGCCGCGTTAGCCGATGGAGCGGAACGTAAGGCAGCAAAACACAGGAGTCGGGCAAACCCAACATTTGACCAAAGACATGATTCGGAGCTGATGCATATAAGGCCTAACTCGAGACGCCGAACACTCCCTGAGGTATTCGGTCTTTATGATATCGGGCAGAACAATGCCCTAAGCCCCTAGTGTCCAGGTACGGGTGAGAACTTCTGACGCGGCCGATGCCAAAACGCCAGCCTCCTCCTCGGTTATGGTAGGAAACCGGGGGATGTGTATCAACAAGAGACAGTAAGAAAGGTTTACGCAGGGTCTTAATCTGAAAAGAATCCTTGCAACGGGTCCCTGCTGCACATCTGCGCCTGTGTCTCCATTGTGCTATATCCTGGACGGGTGTAGCACCTGCTTCATCTGTAAAAGAGAAGAACTTAGTTTGGAAAAAATATCGTACAAAATATGTATTTAAAATGAAGTATGATTTGGAAGATGAATAAAGTTGAGCTTTATTGGCTCTCATCGTTTATACGTGCAGCCCCTTGTAAAGAGGTATGCGGCTAGGAAGCCCCTTCTTTATTTATGCCGGACTCGCCTAACCGTGTCCGAGGTCTGAATGACCTGTTTTTAGGGGATTTGACCAGCAAGGTCGGATTAGTGTGTGGCTGTCAAGGCAGTCTCATGTTTTCCGTGGTCGAGGAACACTCGGAGTTACCCTTTAATGAGATTATGCTGCGTGGACCGGGCATTTTAAGCGTAAGAGACACGTAATGCGGTATTGCATTAAAGCGGGCGAAAGCTTCGCGTCCCAGTAGTGCTTGATGGCCACTTTTGAATGGGGCGATATGGAAAATGAGCTTTTCGCGACGGAGGTTGTCGGATGAACCGAACACAACCTCTAGTAGTACAGAGCCTGTACAATTGGCGTAAAGGCCTGGCGTCACTCCTTTGAAGGAAGTGCTGCTACGGCGAATTTTGGTAGGGTCTATCCCCATTCTGCGGATGGTGTCCTGGTATAGCAGGTTTATATAACTGCCGCCGTCCATTAGGACTTGTGTGAATTGTAGTCTGTTGATTATGGGATCCAATACCAAAGCAGTCCCTCCTGCGTTTCGAACACTTCTGGAGTAATCCTGGTGGTCGAAAGTAATTGGGTTAAACATCCATTTTCGGGATTCTGCTGGGGTGGACCGTGCGGCGCGTGTTTTAGCAGGTGCCACACTATTTTTCCTTGTTATCACATGAAGTGAGTTCACTGTTTTGACTTCTAGTGGGAAAGTCTTCTGTTTTCCGGCGTGCTCCTTGTGGGGTTCGTCGTCTTCGCTTGATGTGTCGATCCCCTTGTGTTCGGCGTTAAGTCGGCCGGACTGCTTGAAGACCCAACAATCTCTGTGGGTATGGTTTGCAGGCTTCCCGGGGGTACTATGGATTTGACATATCATATCCAATATTTTATTTAGGTTGGATAGCTCACCACTGTTGTCCTTAAGAGGTAGTGTTTTGTTATTCAGCCGAGAGCTTTTGAACCCGGTGTTGACCGCTGTGCTATTTGGGCATTCCTTATTCCGGCGCTGATCTTTTCTACTCGTGATTTCCCATTTCCATCCCTGACCTCAGATGTACTTGGGTCGCTGGTGCTGCATCTTGCCAGCCAGCTATCTTCCCCCGCGCAAAAGCGGGTCATGAGGCTTGTTAGCGCGGCTATTGTTCTTGGTTTTTCCTGGCCGAGGTGTTTGGTGAGCCATTCGTCTCGGACGTTATGCTTAAAGGCTGCTAAGGCTTCGGCGTCCGGACAGTCGACTATTTGGTTCTTCTTGGTGAGGAACCTATTCCAGAATTTGCGTGCTGACTCTCCGGGATGTTGAGTTATGTGACTTAGATCGTCTGCATCCGGTGGGCGGACATAAGTCCCCTGAAAATTTGCTCGAAACGCATCCTCGAGCTCTTCCCAACTTCCAATGGTATTTTCCGGGAGGATTTTGAGCCAATGCCGAGCTGGCCCTTTGAGCTTGAGGGGTAGGTAGTTTATGGCATGGAGATCGTCTCCTCTGGCCATATGTATGTGTAGGATATAATCCTCAATCCAGACTCCGGGGTCTGTTGTTCTGTCATATGCCTCTATGTTTACGGGTTTGAATCCCACTGGAAATTCATGATCCAGTACCTCATCGGTGAAACATAGTGGGTGTGTGGCGCCCCTGTATTTAGGTGTGTCGTTGTCTTCAAACACTTGGCGAGTTGTGTTGCTCCCTAGAGTCTTCTTTTTTGGCCTATAGATGGACCTGACCGGACCATCCTTTTTGCGAGGATCCTTATGTGGATCATGTGCCGGCTTGTGTGCGGCGCCGCTTGCCGTTCTTAGCCTATCATCTGGTCGTCTATCCGGCCAAGCGGCCTCTTTCTTTTTTGGCTGTGGGGGCTCTATGGCCTCCTCGTCAAATTCGGGCAACAGCTTGCACTTTGGGTAGCTCTTTGCCTGGTGACTATCGCCGTATTTATCTGCGGTATTGAGTACTTTGCTCCATCCAATCCTGGGTGCGTCCTCCGCTGTTTTGAGCTTTCGCTTGTGTTTCTTCAAACTTCTTGCAGTGGCGACGAGCCTTTTATGAAGGTTCTTATGCTCCGATGATGTGTCCGGCGTGAGATCGTCTGGACTGTTGTTTTCGCCGGGGATGGGTTGCTTGTCCAATTCATCCTATTCGGATGGTTGCTTGGTGGCGTGTTCGTCGTCCACTACTTCGCCCTGCTCTAAGGCCGGGTCAGTATGGTTGCCGTTGTTATCGGGGCGAGACTTCGGGTGGCGCTTGCGTCGCCGTTTTGGTTGTTTGTCGAGGGAGTTGTCCTTCGCCATGTCCCGTTGTTCCTTGTTATCGCTTCCTTTTGGCGTATCCACCATGTATACGTCGTGAGTTGAGGTGGCTTTCCAGTGCCGAGTAGGCGCTGGTTCTTGGTCGTCTCCGGCATCATCGTCCATACCGTCGATGTCTTCGGAGTCGAAGTCTAGCATGTCGGTTAGATCGTCGACAGTGGCTACTAAGTGGGTGGTGGGTGGGCTTTGAATTTCTTCGTCCTCCGCATCCCAACCGTCCTGACCGCAGTCCGGCCAGGGCTCTCCTGATAACGAGATATACTTTAGCGAACTCAAGATGTCACCAAAAGGTGAGTGTTGAAAGATGTCCGCAGCGGTGAACTCCATGATCGGCACCCAATCGGATTCGATTGGAGGGGGCACGGGAGGTTCGGAGTCCGGCGAGGAGTCCGGCACCTCGGAGTCGCAAGCTTCACGAGGGACAAGGTCAGTATTCGGCTCCATCGACGTAGAGGTTGCAGCCCTCGAGGCGGTGTCTAGCCACCCGTCCTCGATCTGCGCAGCCGGCTCCGAATTGAGGGTCGGAGCGGACTCGTGTGCGGCCTCCAGGGCACTGTCCGGCTGCAGAGCTAAATCATGCCCATCGTGACAGTGCGGCGCGCTCGGCTGTGGCTCAAATCCATCGAAGATCAAGTCCCCGCAGATGTCAGCCGTGAAGTTCAAACTTCCAAATCTGACCTGACGGCCAGGGGTGTAGCTTTCGATGTGCTCCAGAAGGCCAAGCGAATTGGCCCACAGTGCAAAGCCGCCGAATACGAAGATCTGTCCGGGGAGAAAAGTCTCACCCTGGACCGCGTCGCTGTTGATGATCGAAGAAGCCATCGAGCCTATTGGTGACGACACAGAGAAACTCTCAATGAAAGCACCAATGTCGGTGTAAAATTCGGCGGATCTCGGGTAGGGGGCCCCGAACTGTGCATCTAGGCGGATGGTAACAGGAGACAAGGGACACGATGTTTTACCCAGGTTCGGGCCCTCTTGATGGAGGTAAAACCCTATGTCCTGCTTGATTGATATTGATGATGTGGGTATTACAAGAGTAGATCTACCACGAGATCAAGGAGGCTAAACCCTAGAAGCTAGCCTATGGTATGATTGTTATTCGTCCTATGGACTAAAGCCATTCGGTTTATATAGACACCGAAGAGGCCTAGGGTTACACAGAGTCGGTTACAATGGTAGGAGATCTACATATCCGTATCGCCAAGCTTGCCTTCCACGCCAAGGAAAGTCCCATCCGGACACGTGACGAAGTCTTCAATCTTGTATCTTCATAGTCTTGGAGTCCGGCCGATGATGATAGTTCGGCTATCCGGACACCCCCTAGTCCAGGACTCCCTCAGCGCGGCTCCCATCATTTCCGGGATATTATGGCAGACCAACTCGAAGTGCGAAATAATGTAGCAAAACCGGCCCAATAGAGTTGTTGACTGCATATGTCCCTGCTCCACTTCCCGACAAGGAACATACTGTACTTACTAAAGAAGAACAGAAGAGGAACATGTTAAAGAATAGAAGGGGAAGCATATTATTGAGATTCCCCTTCTTTCTATACAATGTTGGTTGCCCACCCATGATGAATCAGGGCACCCAAAGAAATGCAATTCCATGATGTCTCTCTATATGTGGCCACGTGCATTTGGAAACACAAGTGGGAGCATTAGCTAACCAATTAAATGTGTGTCTGTTAGCTAATATGAGTATCATATCACATTCGTATTTGAAGAACCTTAGGACGTATGATTGGTGTGTTCTTTAGCTTTAAAGGGTGGACAACTGCTAGTAGGACACAAAGAACCTACGCAGATTGTAGTGTAGACATAATGGGAAAACCCTAAGCATCGGGACTAAAATCAGGAAAGTGGAACTTGTTGGAATATATGTGCTAGTATTGACGGTACCGCTAGAAAGGCTTCGAATATCAGTCTAACTCTCAAAGGTGACACATATGATCCAAAACGAAGAGTTGAAAGCCTCCATGACAATCGACATGAAGACCAACACGAAGAGTTGAAAGCATCCATGGCAAGCGACTGAATAGACCTGTACACTTCAAATGTCCCTGCCCCTCTTCACTACAAAGAACATATTGTACAACTATTATACTCCATCTATACCTAAATACAAATCTTTGTAGAGATTCCACTATGGATCATATACGGATGTATATAGATACATTTTAGAGTGTAGATTCACTCATTTTGCTCCGTATGTAGTCCATGTAGGAATCTCTACAAAGACTTATATTTAGGTATGGAGAGAGTACTTACAAAGGAAGAACGGAAGTGGAGCATGCTAAAGAAGAGCAAGCAAATTTTGGAAAATAAAATGTTGGTTGGCCACACATGATGAACCAGAGCGCATAAAGAACGCAACTCCCTGTTGTCCCTTGATATGTGGCGCATGTGCTTTTCAAAAGTAAAGTAGGAACATTAACTGACCAATTAAACATTCTCTGTTTTAGTACATGTCAGCATCATATCAGATTCTTATTTGAGCAACTAAGTTTGGAATTATGAGTGGCATATTGTTTAGCTTGATGGGTTGAGGAGCACTGCTTCCACGTACGTCTCGAAGCACCTACGATAATAATACTGAATATAAGGGAATGTCTACATCCAAGTCGGCTGACTTTCGTCAGTTTGCTCACTCGACCATTTCAGGCGGTTGTATGAAGATCCTACGTCTCCTAACCCTTCTTCTTCCTCGCCTCTTATTCTTCCCCTAAAGACCACCGCACGGGTCCCCGGCCGAACCACCGGCCCCCTCCCTCCCATGAATTGGCCACCACCTCTGATCTTTTGCCACCCATGGGCATCCCTGTAGCTAACCCCCACCCCCACCCGCATCGAGTTTTGCCTCTAGCGAGGCCCCACCATACCCCGACGACAGCCCCCCACAACCACTATTGTCGGTGTCAAAACCGGCAGATCTCGGGTAGGGGGCCCAAGTTGTGCGTCTAAGGATCAATGGTAACAGGAGACCAGGGGACACAGTTTTTACCCAGGTTCGGGCCCTCTTGAAGGAGGTAAAACCCTACTCCTGCTTGATTATATTCGACGAGTATGAAGATTACAAGAGTTGATCTACCTCGAGATCATAATGGCTAAACCCTAGATGTCTAGCCTATGAGTATTCTAATGACGGTAAGAAGATAACCTCTACGGACTAACCCCTCCAGTTTATATACACACCGGAGGGGCCTAGGGTTTGTACAAGGTCGGTTCATCAGGAAAGGAAGCTTTCGGACTCTAATCTTGTTGTCTACGTATTGAGGAGTCCCATCCAGACACGGAGGATAATCTTTAGCTTGATCTTGTATGGCCCATCCAACCCAGCCCATACTCCTAGGTTGGACACCTGAGGACCCCTAAATCCAGGGCTCCCTTAGTAGCCCCCGAACTTGCCTTCAATGACGATGTTGTGTGCGGACGTAGGTCTTCAGCTTTGCAAGGCAGGTTCTCCACCATACTCCAGACTGATGATAGTCCGACATCGGTTTTGGTGTCCAGTCTTTATGATTCCTTCCAATCGTTGCCTTGATTCCCACGCGTCGGAGTGAATGCGAACAGTCTGTTACCCTTGTATTTTAGTATTTCTAACACGCACAGGTAGCGCCCATATAACGAGGTTAGATCTTCAAAACACCATCGCACATCGCCCCAAGAGCAACAGAGCAAACCACGGAAAAAAAATATGAAACCATGGCTAGTGTCCATGGCTCCTCCTCACGTCCTCATGGCCCTCAAGAGGGGGATTGACAGAGTTGCTTTGTATCCCATCTCCAGCTCAATCGGCTCCAAATGCAAGCATATCTCCTCCCCCCTCGTGGATCTAGTCTCTATACGAGCAGGGTTAACTTCTATGGGCGATGATGCATTGGCAGAAAATTTCCCCAATCCCAGCCAAGGAGAGAGGGTGTTCTTCATCTTGTGCCTTCTGAGGGGCGTGGGATTCCCAACCCACCCCTTCCTCGAGGGTCTACTGGAATATTATGGGATCCAACTGCACAACCTCACACCAGGTTCTATTTTGCACATTTCTGGTTTTGTCACCCTTTGTGAATTATTTTTAGGCTGCGAGACTCATTTTTAACTATGGAAGAAGTTCTTCTGCCTCGTCCCCCACCACCAGGGCGGAGGGTCCGTATTTGAAGTGGGCGGCACCGAAGTATGGCACATAGCCGGATTCGGTTACCCAGTCGGGACTCCGAAGAGAGAGTCTGACGAATGGTCTTTGGAGTGGTTCTACATTGAGGATGTTCCTCTTCCGGACCTTCTACGGTGCGGGCTCCCTGAATTCTCCAGTGCTCCTATAAAGAATCTATTCAGCTGATGCCCCAAGTCCCCTAGACAAGAGGATAGTGCAGAAGTAATGAGATTGGTCAGTAAGGTCACATTGTAACTCTCCATCGTAGTCATGGCTATTGCGATAAAGCGATGTATCTAGCCTCTTCAGTCCAGGGTGGGTCCTTTATGGAACTACAACAGGGAGAACGATGCATCTCGCTATATGCGAAAGGGTCCGGATGACCAAGCCGCATTGGCTGCCATGCTTATGGATCTTTATATAGAAGAGGAGGAAGACTTCGCCCGTCAACAATACTGGGATGGTTTCTCCATGTACAACCCCATTGACTGGGTAAGTTTAATCATTCAGCGCCTTTTGTATCATTGGGTCGCATTAACTGAATACTTTGGTTGTTTCAAAAACAGTCATGCAGGAAGGTGCCCGAGAACATCAATTGCCCTCGTCCCCAACCAGAAGACCACGCACGTCACGAAGACCCTGGCTTCCATGAAGATCCGGATATATTTGTGGAATTTGAAGACAGACTTTATTACCAGGCAAGCCTTGACGGCTCGGAGGTAGCCATCATGGCCGATTACCCCGATCTCTACCCCTTTGTCAAGGTAAGTGTCCGGAAACCAAAAAAGGAGTGTCATTTCCACACATAACTTATTCTCTGCACTGGACCGCACTTCGCAGGATCGACGCTTAGCAAACCATACCAAAGGACGGGCAACAAGAAGAAGAACGACACCCTCAAGGGGTGGTCATGTGAAGCGAAAGGAAGCCAGGAGCGCCACTGAGCCTGCTCCATCACCAAAAAGGTATGTGCCTTATTTCATATTTAGGCGCGAAGCCGAATTGTCATTTTTCATCCTCCTTCTATTATCTCAGGAGGGGTACCCGATGGACCATAAACAAGATCCCGGCCATCCGGACCGCAGCCAATTCGGCGCCGAAGATGTCAACTAGGACGGGGGCGCATGTTGGCGCGACACAGACCCATCTGCCCCATCAAGAACCAGATGAGATTTCCGTCACCAACTCCAAAGTGGAAAGTGCAATGAATCATCTGCACTTGAAAGAAGCCCTGCGCACCCCTGCTTTAACAAATCCGGAGTTTACCGCCCTTAGCACCGTGGGCGCATACATCCGAGCTGCCCGGGACGGACTTACAGGAGCCGCTCGCCTGTTCTCAAAATATATACATGTATAAATTTATATAAACTTAGTAGATAGATAGCAGTAGCCCCGAGACTTAAAGCGGGTGGAACAAACCGATATGACGATCGTTTATGACCGCAGGTTCTTAAGGAGAAGAACAGTGCATTGTCCCAGGAGCTAGAAACAAGCCGGACACATCTAAATGTTGCTGTCTCCGAGCTTGAAGAAATGAAGAGTTACCCAATGTATTTTAGCAAAGATAGAAAACTAGAAGAAGTGAAGAAGCAGGCCGAAGAGATAAAGAGCTTAAAGGCTCAACTCTTGGAGGCACAACAGGAAAACCAGAAGCTAAAGGGCGGCATATCCGGTATGACTTGTGAACCATCCGAATTATTGATACAATCATATAATGCAGAATGTTATAGTTCGGTTGATACATGTATGTTGACTGGCCACCACGAGGAGGAAGTTTTCGGGATGCAAAGCTACGTTCTAAAGGAACTGGCAAAGCTGCACGAGCGTGCCCGGAAGGCCATGAACAATATGGCCAAAGCCTTATGGCCCTCTGATGCCCCTCTAGAAAGTATGGAGGGGTTAGCAGATCTATTCAAGGGTGCTCGGCGTCGCTTCGAGCTATGGAAGACGTCTGCATGCCGTGAAGGTGCACGAGAGGCATGGGCCATGGTGAAGACACGCTACACCGGCCTTGATCCGAACCATATGACCCGATTTGGACCTCAAGGACCTGACGGGAAGGAAATTCCTGTAAGCTTGGTATACGACCAAGTAATGACAGCGGCGAAATATTTGCAACAAGATTGTAAACTAGATAGTCTACTAGATGGCGTAGAAAGAGAGTAGGCATTCAATTCTATGTACCAATGTACTTTACAACCGAATTTATCACCTGCCAAACTTATAAAAAATCTGTCATCGCAGACCTGCGGCTTCCACCTCTGAACCAAGAAGTTGGAGTGTTTCCATATGCCATGTTTAACTAAGAAACGTGTAGTATCTTTGGAAACCAGGAAATCTGGTCATATTGCTCGAACAGACAAAATGTGTTCGGGGAGTTATGTTATATTACTATTTAATGTAAGAAACATCTTCCAAGAAAAATAGTTCCGTTAGGGGTTCCTTTCCTTGGGTTAGCATGCCAAATGATGCATGCCTAGGCTTGTAACCGAAGTACGGGCAGCTAATTCCATAGTTTTTCCAAAAACAGTCTATTGTATACGTGTCGACCAATTATTCCCTTAAGAATTCTAGCTTTTGGCTTCCCCTGTCTGAGGTACAGGACCGGATAACCCGGTTGTAGCAATCACAGAGGTACTCCCTTTACACCCTAGCCAGACAATCGGGAACATAGGGTATAAACACAGGAGTGAGGCAACCCAGCTTGGCAAAAACTGAAGTCATAGAGGTGCATAAAATGGCATAAGCAACAACCATTATGGACGAAAGAAGATTATAAGCTTTTCAATAAAATGCTTCTTTAAAATAAGCCCCCATGTATGATCGGGTGTATACATTTAAAGATGTGTACCCCAGACAATGCGGTCGATCTAAACATACATTTGGGAAGGAAAGTGGAAAAAATAAAAAGGGGGGAAAAAGGGAAAAACCTAGTTTAAAATAAAACCTAAGGAGACCGAACTATGCGTAAAATCTTCGAAGCCGCGCAGCGTTCAATGGATTCGGCTCAAGGCGATAGGCTCCTCTAGTAAGGACTTCATCTATGACGAAGGGCCCTCCCATTTGGGTTTGAGCTTATCCTTTTTCTTCTCCGGGAGGTGTAGAACAAGTTCTCCGACATTGTATGTCTTAGCCCACACTTCTCTGCTTTGGTATCACCTAGCCAATTATTGATAGAATGCAGAACAGGCTTTAGCAACATCACGCTCCTCTTCAAGTCTGTCTAGGTCATCCTGCCAATCTAGTTCGGCTTCTCTCTCTCCGTACATGTGCACTCTAGGTGAGTCATGAATAATATCGTTGGGCAATACGGCCTCTGCGACGTACACCATAAAGAATGTGTGCATCTGGTCGTTCAATTGGGCGTGGTCCAGAGTCCCCAAAATACGGAATCGAGTTCCTCGACCTAGTGCTTGTCTGATTCTCATAATGAGCACACTAGTCTGGGCTTGATACCACTCATGATCACATGATTCGCCCTTTCGACTTGGCCATTTGTTTGAGGGTGGTATACGGATGTGTAGTCGAGTTTAATGCCCAACTTAGCGCACCAAGTTTTCAACTCATCAGCTGTGAAGTTAGAGCCATTATCAGTGTTGATACTGCGCGGGACACCATAAAGGTGGACTACATCGATATAAAGTCAATCATTGGTCCGGCCTCAGCTGTTTTTACGGGTTTGGCCTCTATCCATTTAGTGAATTTATCGACCATTACCAGCAAGTATTTCTTTTTATGGCTTCCCCCTTTAAGGGTTCCAACCATGTCAAGCCCCCGGACCGCAAAGGGCCAAGTAATGGGGATTGTTCTTAATGCGGTGGGAGGCATGTGGCTTTGATTGGCAAAAAGCTGATAGCCCACGCAACATTGGACAAGGGCTTGAGCGTCTGCTCGAGCCGTGGGCCAGAAAAATCCTATCCGGAACGCCTTGCTTATGAGGGCTCGAGGTATGGCATGATGGCCGCCGAGGCCAGCATGTATTTTTGCCAAGAGCTGCCTTCCCTCTTCTTTGGAGATACACCTTTGAAGGACTCCAATAGTACTTCTTTTATACAGTTCACCCTCATGTACTTTAAAAGCTTTAGAGCACCGAACTATGCATCAAGCTTCCTTTTGATCGTCGGGAAGCTCCTGCCTATTAAGGTAGGCCAGGAATGGTTTGGTCCAGGGAGCGATGACCGCCATGATCTCATGAAAAGAGGGTTTTATCGCGATATCTGGACTCCCAACGGTGTCTGCATTGTGTTCAGCATCGAGGGTGTTATCGCGATATCCGGACCCCTGACGATGTCTGCATCGTGTTCGGCAGATAGGGGTGTGATCAGCTCCATATTACCTTCTCTGCTCTCACACTACCACACTACGGATGGCTTAAAGAGCCTTTCCACAAAGGTGTTAGGTGGCACAAGGTCGCGCTTAGCGCCCATACGAGCGAGGATGTCGGATGCCTGATTACTCTCTCGAGCGACATGATGAAATTCCAGTCCTTCGAACCGGGATGATATTTTTTGTATGGCATTTCGATATGCTGCCATTTGTGGGTCCTTTGTGTCGAAATCTCCGTTGACCTGGGAAATTGCGAGGTTAGAATCATTGCGCACCTCTAGGCATCATATACCCATGGAGACAGCCATGCAAAGACCATGTAGCAACGCTTGTATTCGGTTGCACTGTTGGAGTCTATATACATAATTTGTAGTACATAGCGGACTTTGTCCCTAGTAGGGGATGTTAGGATGACGCCAACCCCCAGTCTGGCTAGCATTTTAGAGCCGTCGAAGTACATAATCCAATTGGAGTATGAGATATACTCTTTAGGGAGTTCGGCTTCCGTTCATTCAGCGATAAAGTCGGCCAATACCTGGGATTTAATAGCCCGACGTGGTTTGTATACGATTTTGAATGGTAAAATCTCGATGGCCCATTTGGCTATGCGGCCAGTGGCATCCCTGTTATTGATAATTTCATTGAGTGGTACTAAAGATGCCACTATGATCGAACACTGTTGAAAGTAGTGTCGCAGTTTACGGGATGCCATGAAGACTGTGTAGGCTATCTTCTGGTAGTGGGGGTAACGGGATTTGCAAGGTGTGAGGACCTCTGATACATAATAGACTGGTTTTTGGGTGGGGAATTTATGTCCCTCTTCCCCTTGTTCGACGACGAGCACATCACTAACCACTTGGTTAGTTGCCGGAGTATATAATAACATGGGCTCTCCAACACCTACTGCAGCTAGGATTGGGTTGCTTGCAAGAAGGCCTTTAATCTCTTCCAGTCTGGATGTGGTAGCGTCCATCCATTTTAAGTTCTCTGTGCGCCTTAATAACTTGTAGAGTGGTAACACTTTCTCTCTCAGTTTGAAGATAAAGCGGCTTAAGGCCGGGACGCACCCAACTAGTTTCTGGACTTTCTTTAGGTCTATTGGTGTGGCCAATTGTGACAATGCTCGGATCTTAGTTGGGTTTGCTTCAATTCCTCTACCGGAAACAATAAACCTGAACAATTTTCTGGCCGGAACTCCGAAGACACATTTTTCCGGATTAAGTCGTATGTCATATGTTCGAAGGTTGTCGAAGGTGAGGCGGAGATAGTCCATCGGTCTCTCGACGTGTTTTGTCTTGATGACCATGTCCTCCACATATGCTTCAACCGTTTTGCCTATTTGTTTTTCCAGGCAAGTTTGAATCATACGCTAGTAGGTAGCCCCAGCGTTTTTTAGTCCAAAGGACATAGTGTTGAAGCAGAAGGGACCGTAAGGAGTAATGAACGCGGTTACAGCCTGGTCTGATTCCTTCATCTTGATCTGATGGTATCTAGAGTAGGCGTCGGCTTAGCACGGAGAGTCATGCCCTGCTGTTGCGTCAATAATTTGGTCGATGCGAGGCAATGGAAATGGGTCTTTAGGGCAAGCTTTGTTGAGGTCTTTGAAATCGACACACAGGCGCCAGGATTTGTCCTTCTTTGGTACCATAACCAAGTTGGCTAACCAATCCGTATGTTTAATTTCCGTAATAAACCCAGCTTCTAACAACTTAGCTAGCTCTTCTCCCATGGCTTGATGCTTAGGTTCGGACAATCGTTGTAGTTTCTGCTTCACGGGTTTGAACACCTTGATTACATTGAGACTGTGTTGGGCCAGTCTTCATGGGATGTCGGGCATGTCTGAAGGGTGCCAGGCAAAGATATCCCAATTTTCTCATGGGAATGTGCGTAGGGCGGCGTCCACTGCCGGATCCATCTATGCACCGATAGATGTTGTTTTGCTAGGGTCCGTCAGGTGCACCTGGAATTTGACTATTTCCTCAGCTGGCTTGAAAGAGGTGGATTTGGATCTCTTGTCGAGGATCACATCGTCCCTATCCACCATGGACCGTATGGTGGTTAATTCTTCCCCTGCTAGGGCTTCAGATAGTGCCTGGGTCAAGAACACAATTTTGTTTTCGGCGCGAAGGGCTTTGTCCGGGTCGCTTGAAATTGTGATAATTCCATTAGGTCCGGGCATTTTGAGTTTCATATACCCGTAACGGGGTATAGCTTGAGAGCGTGAGAAAGCATCCCGTCTGAGGATGGCATCATATCCACTATTTAAGGGGACCACATGAAAGAGCAACTCTTCGGATCTATAGTTCTCAGGCGTGCCAAAAACCACATCTAGTCTATTTTTTTCCGAGTAGTGTGCTTCTTGACTGGGGATAATACCTCGAAAGGTGGTATTGCTTTGCTCGATGCGTAATCTATCTATCTGCATTTTGTCGAGTGTTTCCTCATAGATGAGGTTAAGTCCGCCGCTGCCGTCCATGAGCACTTTAGTAAGCAGAAAACCATTAACAATGGGGTTTAGTACTAAGGCGGCGGGTGCTCGGACTGACCGAGCCTTTGGTTCATCTTCGGCTGTAAAGGTTATTGCCGTGTCGTTCCATGGGCTCAGTGTGGTAACTTGGTGGACTTCAGCAAGGTCGCAAAGTGCCTGTTTGTGCCGATTGTTCGGAGAGAAGGTCTCAAAGACTGTTAGGACGTTGAAGTTGTCCCTCTCTGGAGAGTATTTCTCTAGAGTTGTGGTGAGGACAGTCTCTCCACTTTTGCTACTTGTCGGAGTACCCAGCATTCTTGGAGACTATCGGTTGGGATTGTGCATGGAGTGGTGTGAATCGGGCAGGGCTTGTCCAGCAGTTCATCAAGAATGGACCTGTGTCCCATGAAGGGTTTATTTTCCCGCCCATAGACTGGTGGTCGGGTGACCCGCCAAGTTGTATCCGTTTGACCCGGACCGCACACTGCTTCAAGGCAGTGGGCTCCAGTTGAGTTTTCTGGGCCCTCCATGTGCTTTCCATTGCATAGTACTTCTGTACTACTTGTGATAATTTCATGAAACTTTTTATGTGGCGACGTTCGAAGGCATTCAGTATTCCCTCATCGGTGCAGTTATGATGGAAAACCAAAACTATGTCGTCATCCGAGCAGTCTTCAATCCTGTTTTTAACAAGCAAGAATCTGGCCCAAAAGTGGTGGACCATTTCCTGAGGCTGCTGCCGCACATACATCAGGTCGTATATATCTAGAGGACCTCAGTTTCTTGGAAAATATAGATTGTGGTGGGTGGGTGGATTAAATTTTGGATCCTATCCCACATCTTTGTTCGGGACTATAACGGCTTCCGAGGCAACCGGTTCGGGTCCGGTTAGGCATAAGGGCTCCAGCAATCCTATGCTGGAACCAGAGTATGGAGGGCTAAGGTCCCGTCCAAAGGAGAAGTATCCGGCTCAAGGGATTCGGAGACCCGAACATACTTGGTTTTCAGTATGGGGAGAGAAGTATCTTTGGCTGGTTCCTTGACGACCGCTACGAGGTGGGTGATCGGTGGGCGATTAATTTCCCACTGGTCGGGCTTGAGCCGGATCCAGTCATAGTCCATTGAGACTCCCAGGGCGGCGATGCGGTCCAGCAGTTCATTTAAAGACGAAACATCCGTTGGATCCAACTTTTCGGAGTACTTGGATCCGATGCGAAGACGGTGTCTGGTGGTCGTGGGAGGAGTAGCGGGCTCGACGGCCGCGCAAGCCCTTATGCTGAAGCCGATGAACTGGAGGGTCTACCCAGAAGCTAGGCACCCTCTAGAAGTGATATTGTTGTTGATGACTAGGCGAGCCATAGATCGCTTTTTGCAGACAGCACGATAGAGCTCTCAGTGAAAGCACCAATGTCAGTGTCAAAACCGGCAGATCTCGGGTAGGGGGGCCAAGCTGTGCATCTAAGGATCAATGGTAACAGGAGACCAGGGGGCACAGTTTTTACCCAGGTTCGGGCCCTCTTGAAGGAGGTAAAACCCTAGTCTTGATTGATTATATTCGACGAGTGAGGGAGTCCTAGATTAGGCGGTGTCCGTATGACCGGACTATAACCATTGGTCGGACTCCTGGACTATGAAGATACAAGATTGAAGACTTCGTCCCGTGTCCGGATGGGACTTTCCTTGGCATGGAAGGCAAGCTTGGCGATACGGATATGTAGATCTCCTCCCATTGTAACTGACTCTGTGTAACCCTAGCCCTCACCGGTGTCTATATAAACCGCGGGGGTTTAGTTCGTAGGACGAACAACAATCATACCATAGGCTAGCTTCTAGGGTTTAGCCTCTCTGATCTCATGGTAGATCTACTCTTCTACTACCCATATCATCAATATTAATCAAGCAGGAGTAGGGTTTTACCTCCATCGAGAGGGCCCGAACCTGGGTAAAAACATCGTGTCCCTTGTCTCCTGTTACCATTCGCCTAGACGCACAGTTCGGGACCCCCTACCCGAGATCCGCCGGTTTTGACACCGACATTGGTGCTTTCATTGAGAGTTCCTCTGTGTCGTAACCTTTAGGCCCGATGGCTCCTCTGATCATCAACAATGATGCGGTCCAGGGTGAGACTTTTCTCCCCGGACAGATCTTTGTATTCGGTGGCTTTGCACTGCGGGCCAATTCGCTTGGCCATCTGGAGAAGATCGGAAGCTACACCCCTGGCCATCAGGTCAGATTTGGAAGTTTGAACTACACGGCTGACCTCCGCGGAGACTTAATCTTCGACGGGTTCGAGCCACAGCCGAGCGCGCCGCACTGTCATGATGGGCATGACCTAGCTCTGCCACCGAACAGTGCCCAGGAAGCCGCCCCAGTGTCCGCTCTGACCCTTAGCTCGGAGGCCACTGCGCCAATCGAGGACGGGCGGCTGGACATCGCCTCGGGGGCTGCAATCTCTATGGCGATTGAGCCGAACACCAGCCTTTTCCTTTGTGAAGCTCGTGACTCCAAGGTGCCGGACTCCTTTCCGGACTCCGAACCTTCCGCGCACCTGCCGATCGAACAAGATTGGGCACCGATCACGGAGTTCGCCGCCGCGGACATCTTTCAGCACTCGCCCTTCGGCGACATTCTGAATTCACTAAAGTCTCTCTCTTTATCAGGAGAGCCCTGGCCAGACTATGGTCAGCAAGGTTGGGATGTGGACGACGAAGAAATTCAAAGCCCACCCACCACCCACTTCGTAGCCACTGTCGATGATTTAACCGACATGCTCGACTTCGACTCCGAAGACATCGATGGTATGGATGCCGATGCAGGAGACGACCAAGACCCAGCGCCTCTAGGGCACTGGAAGGCCACCTCATCATACGACATATACATGGTGGACACCCCAAAAGAAGGGAATGGCGACGGAACAATGGAGGATGACCCCTCCAAGAAGCAGCCTAAGCGCCAGCGTCAGCGGCGCCGCTCTAAATCCCGCCAAAGCAAAAATGGTGATTCCAACACGAGAGATAATAACACCCCGGACAGTGCCGAAGACAACCCCCTCCAGCACGATTCAGCACAAGAGGATGGAGAAGCCAGCCCTCATGAGAGAGTGGCAGACAGAGAGGTAGAGGACGATAATTGCATGCCTCCCTCCGAAGACGAGGCAAGCCTCGACAACGACGAATTTGTCGTGCCTGAGGATCCCGTCGAACAGGAGCGTTTCGAACGCAGGCTTATGTCCACGGCGAGCAGCCTCAAGAAAAAACAGCAGCAGCATAGAGCTGACCAAGACTTGCTAGCCGATAGATGGACTGAAGTCCTTGCGGCCGAAGAGTATGAACTCGAATGCCCCTCCAAGAGCTACCCAAAGCGCAGGCTGCTACCCTGATTAGAGGAGGAAGCACCTAAACCTACATCACCAGCGCACGACGCGGCCGACCGACCACCTCGTGGCCGCGACAGAGAGGCCTCTCGGCCATCCACTCAAGTCGCACCCCGGCGTCGCTCAAAAAATACCAAGGCACGGGGAAATGCGCCAGACCTGCGAGACATATTGGAGGACAAGGCAAGGCAAACAAGATCGATCTACAATTCGCGTGGGCGCCCCATGACACGTGACGATAACCGTCACACCGGATATGGCAAATACGGCCAGGCCGAACACAGCAGACAAAGCTCATTTGAGCTACGTCGTGATATAGACCAGTACAGGGGCGCCGCACACCCACTATGCTTCACAGATGAAGTAATGGATCATCAAATCACCGAGGGTTTTAAGCTTGTAAACATCGAATCATACGATGGCACAACAGATCCTGCGGTATGGATCAAGGATTATCTCCTTCATATCCACATGGCCTGCGGTGATGATCTACATGCTATCAAATACCTCCCAATCAAGCTTAAAGGACCAGCTCAGCATTGGCTTAACAGCTTGCCAGCAGAGTCAATTGGTTGCTAGGAGGACCTGGAACCCGCATTCCTCGACAATTTCCAGGGCACCTATGTGCGACCACCAGACGCCGATGACCTAAGCCACATAATTCAGCAGCCAGAGGAATCGGCCAGACAATTCTGGACACGGTTCCTAACCAATAAAAATCAAATAGTCGACTGTCTGGATGCAGAGGCCCTCGCAGCCTTCAAACATTACATCCATGACGAATGGCTTGCCTGGCACCTAGGACAAGAAAAGCCGAAATCCATGGCAGCCCTCACAACACTCATGACCCGCTTTTGCGCGGTAGATGAAAGCTGGCTAGCTCGTAGTAATAACATGACCAAGAGCCCTGGTAATTCGGATGCGAAGGACAGCAATGGCAGGTCGCGTCGCAACAAGCACAAGCACCGCATTAACAGCGACAATGCTGAGGATACAACAGTGAATGCCGAATTCAGAGGCTCTAAACCCGGTCAGCGGAAAAAGACATTCAAAAGAAATACTCCGGGCCCGTCCAGTTTGGACCGAATACTCGATCGCTTGTTCCAGATACACGGCACCCCCGAAAAACCAGCCAATCACACCAACAGGGATTGTTGGGTGTTCAAGCAGGCAGGCAAGTTAAGTGCCGAAAGCACAGACAAGGGGCTGCATAGCGATGACGAGGAGGAGCCCCAGCCGTCGAACAATAGGGGACAGAAGGGCTTTCCCCCACAAGTGCGGACGGTGAACATGATATATGCAACCCACATCCCCAAAAGGGAGCGGAAGCGTGCACTCAGGGACGTATACGTCTTGGAGCCAGTCGCCCGAAGTTCAACCCGTGGTCCTCCTGCCCGATCACTTTTGATCGAAGGGACCACCCTACTAGCATCCGCCACGGCAGATTCGCCGCATTGGTTCTAGACCCAATCATTGACGGATTTCACCTCACTAGAGTCGTTATGGAAGGCGGCAGTAGCCTGAACCTGCTTTATCAGGATACAGTGCAAAAAATGGACATAGATCCCTCAAGGCGACCTTTAAAGGCATCATACCAAGTGTCATACAAGGCAAACCCACCAAGATGACCTTTAAAGGCGTCATACCAGGTGTAGAGGCCAACTGTACAGGCTCAATTACACTTGAAGTGGTCTTCGGATCCCCGGATAATTTCCGAAGCGAGGAGTTAATCTTCGACATAGTCCCGTTCCGCAGTGGCTATCACGCGCTGCTCGGACGAACCGCATTTGCAAAGTTCAATGCGGTTCCGCACTACGCATACCTCAAGATCAAGATGCCAGGCCCTCTAGGAGTCATTACGGTCAATGGAAACACCGAACGCTCTCTCCGAACAAAGGAGCATACGGCGGCCCTCGTGGAGGAAGTACAAAGTAGCCTCTCAAGGCAATTCTCCAGTCCGGCTATTAAACGTCTGGACACCGTCAAGCGCGCCCGGAGTAACCTACAACAAGACCGCCTGGCACGTTCCGAGCAAGCATAGCAGTGCGGCACCAACCCCAGCCCTTGCGAAATTGCAAAACCAGTACCACGCGTACATAATTACGCTCTAGAAATATCATGGGCATAAGGGGAGGGGCACAACCACGACATGCTCAAAATGCGGCTCAACCGCACTAGGGGAACCCGATTTTGTCATTTCTTTTTTCTTACTTTAAGGACTCCACTCTTCGGAAGGCATGTCCGGCAGTACAATCACCGAACACACGATGCAACAGCCAGGGAGGCAGCAAGCCACGTCGAATGTCCAGGTCGTCTCTATAACGAGCTAAATACCTGTCTTACATAAAGCCTCGCAGCTTGCCCCTCAAGGGGGACATGTCAAATAATCCCATCTCTTGCTTATCGCACTATTTGTATCGTTCTGCTCTCACAACAGCCTTTTAATAAACAATACATAGCTCTTGTCTATTATTGCATTCATTTTTATGTAAATATGTTCAGTTATGACATTATGCAACCGTACACTTTGGTACGACCAATACACCAAGGGTTTAAACACCCCAGAATATGGTGTGAGAAGTCCGAACACTCTCACGAGTGCGGCACCCCGAACTTATAGCATTATATGCATCGGCTCCGAATCATGTCTTGGGTCAATAGTTGGGTTTGTCCGGCTCCCATGTTTTGGTACCTTACGTTCCGTTATATCAGCTAAGGTAGCGCTGGGAGAACTACTGTGATTGTGCCCCGGTTGAGCTGGGTTAAGCACCTCAGTAGAGAAAGCTAAAACTGACCGTCATGATAGGGCGAGAGCTGGTCGCTGTTCGAGAGGTTTCGAGTCCCTAAAGACTTATGCCGCTTAGAGCGAGGAGCTGGATTTGTTCGGCCTAGGCATGGATAGTGCCCCGAACTCGGTCTTCCGAATACTAGGGGCTTCGCCGAAATTTAAAATTATAGAATTCTATGGCTAAGTGAGAGTGATAAAGCATTATAGTCCGATTGCCTTGTTCGTTGTGCTGAGCGCCTCCCTCGAAGGACCCAAGAATGGGAACAAGAGCGCTCAGGTTTATCCCGAACACCCCAGCACTCGTGGCATGGGGGTAGAAGCCGACGACTCGCCATCTCTCAGATTTAATAAACGGCCGCACAGTAGGTAATATTTTAAATTCAAAAAGCATTGCTTAGCACATATGAACAAGTTTTCAGCGCACAGGATAACACGAGCGAGTTTACTCAAAAATTACATCCTTGGAACACTCATTCGCCACAAGGCAGGCACCCTTCAGGACGCCCTCATAATACATCTCGGGCTTGCGATGCTCCTTCCCCTCCGGTGGCCCATCTGTCACTAGCTTCTCAGCATCCATCTTGCCCCAGTGTACATTAACATGGGCAAGGGCCCTACGGGCGCGTTCGATGCATACGGAGCGCTTGATGACCTCAAGCCATGGACAGGCATCTGCCAGCCGCCTCACCAGCCCAAAGTAGCTCCAAGGCATGACCTCCTAGGCCATAACCGGACTATAAGGCCCTTCATGGCCTGTCCGGCTGCCTTATGGAGCTCGACCAGCTACTTCAGTTGGTCGGTCAAGGGCAACAGGTGTCCGGCCTCACCATACTGGGACCAGAACACCTTCGCCGTCGAGCTCCCTTCCTCGGCTCGGTAGAATGCGGCAGCATTGGACACACTGCGGGGCAGATCTGCGAATGCTCCTGGAGAGCTCCGGACTTGGGTAAGTAACAAGTAATTCACTTTCACGTGCTTGCTTTGCATAAAGAATGCCTTATCCGCCGCTATCTTCTTCATCGCCACAATTTCTTGGAGGGCTTTTTGGGCTTCGGCCTTGGCAGATTTGGCACTCTCAAGGGCCGAGGCAAGCTCGGACTCTCGAGTCTTTGAGTCAAGCTCCAAACTCTCGTGTTTTTTCACAAGAGCATGGAGCTCTTGCTGCACCTCCTCCACACACGCCTCCTGCTTTTCTCGCTTGGTGCGCTCCATGGCCGCATTGTCTTCGGCCTGGGACAACGCTTCCTTCAGGGTCGCCACCTCGGTTGTGGCCCCTGTAATACTCACGTTGGTCCTGTCATTATTTGCAACCAGTCCTTTTTATATACTTACATAAGGTATTACTTACCTTCTTTGTCCTCGAGCTGCTTCTTGGCAAGGCCGAGCTCATTCTCGGACCGCTCGAGGCTCTGCTTCAATGCATCGACCTCTGCAGTCAGTGCGGCAGAGGTCAGCAGCGCAGCCTGCATTTCCATATTGACATACTTAGGTAAGACTCCTGCGTTTATCTTTTCAGATCCTCAGTTCGGCTTTCCTTTCTGAACACCAAACTGAGCATCAAGGGCTACTGTCTATGCGGTAATATTTTTACATATCTTAAATACGTACCTCAAAGCCTGTTAGAAGGCTGGCACAGGCTTCCGTCAGCCCGCTCTTGGTGGACTGAACCTTCTGGATAACCGCACTCATAATAGTGCGGTGCTCCTTGAGGGAGTTCCGGACTAGGGGGTGTCCGGATAGCTGAACTATCATCATCGGCCGGACTCCAAGACAATGAAGATACAAGATTAAAGACTTCGTCCCGTGTCCGGATGGGACTTTCCTTGGCGTGGAAGGCAAGCTTGGCGATACGGATATGTAGATCTCCTACCATTGTAACTGACTCTGTGTAACCCTAGCCCTCTCTGGTGTCTGTATAAACCGGATGGCTTTAGTCCTTAGGACGAACAACAATCATACCATAGGCTAGCTGCTAGGGTTTAGCCTCCTTGATCTCGTGGTAGATCCACTCTTGTAACACACATCATCAATATTAATCAAGAAGGACGTAGGGTTTTACCTCCATCGAGAGGGCCCGAACCGGGGTAAAACATCGCGTCCCTTGTCTCATGTTACCATCCGCCTAGACGCACATTTCGGGACCCCCTAGCCGAGATCCGCCGGTTTTGACACTGACATTGGTGCTTTCATTGAGAGTTCCTCTGTGTCATCACTGATAGGCTCGATGGCTTCTTCGATCATCATTAACGACGCAGTCCAGGGTGAGACCTTTCTCCCCGGATGGATCTTCGTATTCGGCGGCTTTGCACTGCGGGCCAATTCGCTTGGCCATCTGGAGCAGATCGGAAGCTATGCCCCTGGCCGTCAGGTCAGATTTGGAAGTTTGAACTTCACGGCTGACATCCGCGGGGACTTGATCCTCGATGGATTCGAGCCACAGCCGAGCGTGCTGCACTGTCACGACGGGCATGATTTAGCTCTGCAGGCGGACAGTGCCCTGGAGGCCGCACCCGAGCCCGCTCTGATCTTTAATTCGGAGCCGGCTGCGCAGATCGAGGACGGATGGCTAGACACCGCCTCGGGAGCTGCAACCTCTACGGTGATAGAGCCGAACACTGACATTGTCCCTCATAAGGCTCGTGACTCCGAGGCGCCGGACTCCTCTCTGGACTCTGAACCTCCCGCGCCCCCTCCGGTCAAATCTGATTGGGCGCCAACCATGGAGTTCACAGCAGCGGACATCTTTCAACACTCACCTTTCGGCGACATCTTGAGTTTGCTAAAGTGTCTCTCGTTATCAGGAGAGCCCTGGCCGGACTGCGGTCAGGACGGTTGGGATGCGAACGAAGAAGAAATTCAAAGCCCACCCACCACCCACTTGGTAGCCACTGTCGATGATCTAACCGACATGCTAGACTACGACTCCGAGGACATCGACGGTATGGACGACGATGCCGGAGACGACCAAGAACCAGCGCCAACCGGGCACTGGAAAGCCACCTCCTCATATGACATATACATGGTGGATATCCCAAAGGATGGGAATGGCGAAGGAACAGAGGAGGATGACCCCTCCAAGAAACAGCCCAAGCGCCGGCGTCAGCGGCGCCGCTCTAAATCCCGCCACAGCAAGAATGAAGATTCCGGCACCGGAGATAATAATACACCGGACAGTGCCGAAGATAACCCACTCCAGCAAGATGCAGCGCAGGAGGACGGAGACGCCAGCCCTCATGAGAGAGCGGCAGAAGAAGAGGTAGAGGATTATATGCCTCCCTCCGGAGACGAGGCAAGCCTCGACGATGATGAATTCGTCGTGCCTGAGGATCCCGTCGAACAAGAGCGTTTTAAACGCAGGCTTATGGCCACGGCGAACAGCCTCAAGAAAAAGCAGCAACAGCTTAGAGCTGATCAAGATCTGCTAGCCGACAGATGGACTGAAGTCCTCGCGGCCGAAGAGCATGAGCTCGAACGCCCCTCCAAAAGCTACCCTAAACGCAAGTTGCTCCCCCGATTAGAGGAGGAAGCGTATGAACCCGCATCACCAGGAGACAATACGGCTGACCGACCACCCCGTGGTCGCGACAGAGAGGCCTCTAGGCCCTTCACTAGACCCGTACCCCGGCATCGCTCGAAAAGCACAAGGCCACAGGGGAACGCTCCGGACTTGCGAGATATATTGGAGGATAAGGCAAGACAATCAAGATCGATCTATGGATCGCGTGGGCGCCCCATGGTACGTGACGACAACCGTCGCGCCGGACACAGTAAGTCCAGCCGGGCCGAACAAAACAGACAAAGCTCTTTTGAGCTCCGTCGTGATATCGCCCAGTACAGAGGCGCCGCACACCCACTATGCTTCACAGATGAAGTAATGGATCATCAAATCCCCGAAGGGTTTAAACCCGTGAATATCGAATCTTACGATGGCACAACAGACCCCGCGGTTTGGATCGAAGACTATCTTCTTCACATCCACATGGCCCGCGGTGACGATCTTCACGCCATCAAATATCTCCCCCTCAAGCTTAAAGGACCAGCCCGGCATTGGCTTAACAGCTTGCCAGCAGAGTCAATTGGGAGTTGGGAAGACCTGGAAGCCGCATTCCTCGATAACTTCCAAGGCACGTATGTGCGACCACCAGACGCTGATGACCTAAGCCACATAATTCAGCAGCCAGACGAATCGGCCAGACAATTCTGGACACGGTTCTTAACCAAGAAAAACCAAATCGTCGACTGTCCGGATGCGGAGGCCCTCGCGGCCTTCAAGCATAACATCCGCGACGAGTGGCTTGCCCGGCACCTGGGACGGGAAAAGCCGAAATCCATGGCAGCCCTCACATCACTCATGACCCGCTTCTGCGCGGGTGAGGATAGCTGGCTAGCACGCAGCAACAACCTCAGCAAACAATCTGGCAGTCCGGATTTCAAGGACCGAAATGGCAGGTCGCGTCGTAACAAAAACAAGCGCCGCATCAACGGCGACAATAGTGAGGATACGGCAGTCAATGCCGTATTCAGAGGCTCTAAACCCGGTCAGCGGAAAAAGCCATTCAAAAGAACTGCTTCGGGTCCGTCCAATTTGGACTGAATACTCGACCGCTTGTGCCAGATACACGGCACCCCCGAAAAGCCAGCTAACCACACCAACAGGGACTGTTGGGTATTCAAGCAGGCAGGCAAGTTAATTGCCGAAAACAATGACAAGGGGCTGCATAGCGATGACGAGGAAGAGACCCGACCGCCGAACAATAGAGGACAGAAGGGTTTCCCCCCACAGGTGCGGACGGTGAACATGATATACGCAACGCACATACCCAAAAGGGAGCGGAAGCGTGCACTCAGGGATGTATACGCGATGGAGCCAGTCGCCCCGAAGTTCAATCCATGGTCCTCCTGCCCGATCACTTTTGACCGAAGGGACCACCCCACCAGCATCCGCCACGGCGGATTCGCCGCATTGGTCTTAGACCCAATCGTCGATGGATTTCACCTCACCAGAGTCCTGATGGACGGCGGCAGCAGCCTGAACCTGCTTTATCAGGATACAGTGCGCAAAATGGGCATAGACCCCTCAAGGATTAAACCTACCAAGACGACCTTTAAAGGCGTCATACCAGGTGTAGAAGCCAATTGTACAGGCTCAGTTACACTGGAAGTGGTCTTCGGATCCCCGGATAACTTCCGAAGCGAGGAGTTAATCTTCGACATAGTCCCGTTCCGCAGCGGCTATCATGCCTTGCTCGGACGTACCGCGTTTGCAAAGTTCAACGCGGTGCCGCACTACGCATACCTCAAGCTCAAGATGCCAGGCCCTCGAGGAGTCATCACGGTCAACGGAAACACTGAACGTTCTCTCCGAACGGAGGAACATACAGCGGCTCTCGCGGCAGAAGTACAATGCAGCCTCTTAAGGCAATTCTCGAGTCCGGCCGTTAAGCGGCCGGACATAGCTAAGCGCGCCCGGAGTAACCTACAACAAGACCACCTGGCACGTTCCGAGCACGCGTAGCAGTGCGGCCCCAACCCAACCCCTGCAAAACGTCCAAACAGGTCCTTTGCGTACACCATTACGCTCTGAAGGTACCATGGGCATGGGGAGAGGGGCACGACCACAATAAGCCCAGACTACGGCTCAACCACACTAGGAGCTCTCAAGTGTGTCGTTCTTTTTTTACCTTTCATTTTTTACCCACAGGACTCCGTTCGTCAGAGGCCCTGTCCGGTAGTAGACCTGCCGAACTCATGATGTAACAGCCAGGGAAGGATAAAGGCTACAACAAATATACAGGTGGTCTCCATTACGAGCAATTTTATACACCAATCCGCAGCCTACCCCTGGAGGGGGATACGTTTAACAGTCCCATCCCTTGCTTATCGCACTATTTGTATCGTTCTGCATTCATAGCAGCACTTATTGAAGAAAACAATGCAGCACCTTTTTGCTTATAATTGCATTTCCTTTTCATACATATGTTCATTTACGACATATTGCATCCGTACACTTTGGTACGGTTAACACACACCAGGGGCTTATGTTTCCCGCATCATGGTGTGATAAGTCTGAACACTTTCACAAGTGCGGCACCCCGAACTTATAGCATTATATGCATCGGCTTCGAATCATGTCTTGGGTCAATAGTTGGGTTTGCCCGGCTCCCATGTTTTGGTACCTTACGTTCCGTTATATCGGCTAAAGTAGCACTGGGAGAACCACTGCGATTGCGCCCCAGTTGAGCTGGGTTAACGCCTCAGTGGAGAAAGCTAAAACTGACCGTCATGATGAGGCGAGAGTCGGTCGCTGTTCGAGAGGTTTTTGCGAGTCCTTAAAGACTTATGCCGCTTAGAGCAAGGAGCCGGATTTTGTCCGGCCCAGGCGTGGATAGCGCCCCAAATTCGGCCTTCCGAAGACTAGGGGCTTCGCCGAAATTTAAAATTATAGAATTCTATGGCTAAGTGAGAGTGTTCAAGCATTATAAGTCCGGTTGCCTTGTTCGCTGTGTTGAGCGCCTCCCTAGATGGACCCAAAAATGGGAACAAGAGTGCTCAAGTTTATACCGAACACCCCCAGCACTCGTGGCATGGGGGCTGAAGCCGACGACTTGCCATCTCTCAGATTTGATAAACAGCCGCACAGAAGGTAATATTTTAAATTAAAAAGCGTTGCTTAGCGCATATGAACTAAGTTTTCAGCGCACAGGATAACAAAATGCGAGTCTACTCAAAAATTACATCTTTGGAGCACTCCCCCGCAATAGTGCGGGCGCCCTTCAGCACACTCTTATAATACATCTCGGGCGTGCGATGCTCCTTGCCCTCTGGTGGCGGGTCCGTCACAAGCTTCTGGGCATCCATCTTGCCCCAGTGCACCTTTGCGCGGGCAAGGGCCCAACGGGCACCCTCAATACAGGCGGAGTGCTTGATGACTTCAACCCACGGGCACGCATCCACCAGCCGCCGCACCAGGCCGAAGTAGCTCCCAGGCATGGCCTCCTTAGGCCACAGCCGAACTATGAGGCCCTTCATGGCCTATTCGACCGCCTTGTGGAGCTCGACCAGCTGCTTCAGCTGGTCGCTAAGGGGCACCGGATGTCCGGCCTCAGCATACTGAGACCAGAAAACCTTCTCCGTCGAACTCCCCTCCTCGGCCCGGTAGAATGCGGCAGCATCGGACACGCTGTGAGGAAGATCTGTGAACGCTCCTGGAGAGCTCCGAATTTGGGTAAGCGACAGGTAATTAACACTCACATGCTTACTTTGCATGAAAAATGCCTTACCCGCTACTATTTTCTTTACCGCCTGGATCTCCTGGAGGGCCTTGTAGGCTTCGGCCTTAGCGGCTTTGGCACTCTCAAGAGCCGTTGCAAGCTCAGACTCTCGAGTCTTCTAGTCACGCTCCAGGCTCTCATGTTTCTGCATGAGATCCTGGAGCTCTTGCTGTACCTCCGCCACCCGCACCTCCTTCTTCTCTCGCTCGGTGCGCTCCGCAGCCGCTTTGCATTCAGCCGCGGCCACCGCCTCTTTTAGGGTCGCCACCTCGTTAGTGGCCCCTGCAATACCCACGTTATCCTTGTCATTCTTTTTGCAACCAAAATCCTTTTCTGTAAGGTGCAATTTTAATAAGGTGTTACTCACCTTCCTTGTCCTCGAGCTGCTTCTTGGCACGGCCGAGCTCGTTCTCGGACCGCTCGAGGTTTTCCTTCAAAGTATTGACCTCCACAATCAGTGCGGCAGAGGTCAGCAGCGCAGCCTGCAATCCCATATTGACATATTTTTTATGACTCCTGCGTATATCTTTTTTAAGATCCTCAGTCCGGCTTTTCTTTCCGAACACCGAACCGAGCATCAGCGGCTACTGTCTATGCGGTACCATTTTTTACACATTGAAATTCTTACCTCAAAGCCTGTTAGAAGGCTGCTGCAGGCTTCGGTCAGCCCGCTCTTGGCGAACTGCACCTTCTGAATCACCGCACTCATAAAAGTGCAGTGTTCTTCTTCGATGGAGGCGCCGTTGAGCGCCTCCAGCAAGTTATCCAGCACCTCCGGTTGGACGGAGGCAGCCGGCGTCACGGTCTTGCCCTTCTTGTGAAGGGGTCGCCCGCCGGACTCCGGAGCCCCTGTGGGTTCCGGGGCCGAGTCCGGTGCAAAGTCCGGGAGGTTGTCCCACGACACCTCCGGGGCCCTCTCCTCCTGGTGGGTCCCTTCCTGCGATCCCACCTCGGCATCGTCAACATTACGGGGGGTGGAGGCCGTCGGAAGAGAATCCATATCCGGCGCACCTAAGGACTCACTCGACGAGGCGGGAAGATCATCCTTAGGCGGACTGCAAGGTTGTATGCGGCATTAGAAAAACATTCTTTGGCGAAAAATAAAAACCTTGAAGTTATTCGGGAGTCCGGATACTTACGACTTCGCCAGGGGCTTGGCCCTTGGAGGCCAGTCCTTGTTGTCGCCACTGTCGTTGGCGGAGTAGTCCGGGGGAAGAGTTTTTCCCTTCTTGGACCCTTCGGCCTCCCTTGTTGGGGAGGCCTTCCTTTTCTTCCCTCCCCCCGCTGGGGGAGAGGCTTTCTTCTTCTCCTCCTCGCCTTGGTGGGAGGAGTCGGCCTCGGATTCATCATCCGATAGCACCTGAAAACGGAACTCTTCCGAGTCCCCGTGGCCTTCTTCTTGGCCTTCTTCTCCGGCACCACATGGGGTGCCGGAGCCAGCAGCCCCGTTAGGCGGGCGTCCGCTGGGTCCTCTGGCAAGGGGGCCGGACAAATAGTCCGTTCGGCCTTCTCCAGCCATTCCTGTAAAAGGTAAAGGGAGTTTAGATCCCGCATAGAGTCAAACTATGGAAAACAAGTGGCAAAATCACTTACCTCGTCAGCTAGACGCTGCGAGCGGAATCCGCGATCTTCGGTAGCGGATGCGGGAGCTTCGGCGCCCTTGAACAATACCTTCCATACATCTTCGTACGTAGTGTCGAAGAGCCCGCTCAGGGTCTGGTGCTGCGTCGGATCAAACTCCCACATATTGAAACCCCGTCATTGGCACGGGAGAATCCGGCGGATGAGCATGACCTGGACTACGTTGACAAGCTTGAGCTTCTTGTCCACCAGCTTCTGGATACAGGCTTGGAGTCCGGTCAGCTCCTCCGAATCCCCCCAGATCCGGCCGCTCTCTTTCCAGGAGGTGAGCCGTGTAGGGATGCCGGATTTGAATTCGGGGCCCGCTGCCCAATCATGGTCACGCGGCTCGATGATGTAGAACCACCCCGATTGCCACCCCTTGATGGTTTCCACGAAGGTGCCCTCCAGCCACGTAACGTGGGACATCCTGCCCACCATGGCGCCTCCGCACTCCGCTTGGCTGCCCTTCACAACCTTCGGCTTGACACTGAGGTCTTGAACCACAAGCCAAAGTGGGGCTGGATGCAGAGGAAGGCCTCGCACACGACGATAAACGCCGAGATGTTGAGGATGAAATCCGGGGCCAGATCATGGAAATCTAGGCCGTAGTAAAACATGAGCCCCGGACAAAGGGATGAAGTGGGAAGCCCAGTCCGCGGAGGAAATGGGGAAGAAATACTACCCTCTCATGGGGCCTGGGGGTGGGGATGAGCTCTCCCTCGTCGCGGAGCCGGTGCGCGACGTCGCTGGACAAATATCCGGCGTCGCGCAGCTTCTGGATCTGCCCCTCCGTGACGGAGGAGGCCATCCACTTGCCTCCCGCTCCGGACATAGTTTGAGAAGGTTGAGGTGAGAAGTACGGACTTGGGCGCTGGAGCTCGAGTTCGCAGAGATGGATAAGCCAAGGAGGAAGAAGGTGCAGGTAAAAGGGTTGGATCTTTATCCCTTTATATGGGCGGACAAAAACATGTGTCCCCACCGGCCTGGTAAAACTCGCTTATCTCCCAAGCGTTACAATCAATGGCGCGGTTGGGTTACCCACGTCCGTATTTATGGGAATCCCGGAATAAGGGGAACACAATCTCTGCTTCGACAAGACGTGCCAAGGAAACCGCCTCGCTAAATGCGCGGAGGTATAACAATAAAAACAATTTACGTAAAGGCTTGGAAATGGTGTGACGTCATGCCACAAAATACGTCAGCAGATTGAACTTGTGTAATATTATTCTCTCTACGGTGGTATGTGGAATTTATTTTGCAGAGCCGGACACTATCCTGGTGTTCACAATCTTCTATAAATTATTCGGAGGAAGAACCCGCCTTGCAATGCCGAAGACAACATGCGCGCCGGACTCGTCATCATTGAAGCCTGGTTCAGGGGCTACTGAGGGAGTTCCGGACTAGGGGGTGTCCGGATAGCCGAACTATCATCATCGGCCGGACTCCAAGACTATGAAGATACAAGATTGAAGACTTCATCCCGTGTCCGGATGGGACTTTCCTTGGCGTGGAAAGCAAGCTTGGCGATATGGATATGTAGATCTCCTACCATTGTAACCGACTCTGTGTAACCCTAGCCCTCTCCGGTGTCTATATAAACCGGATGGCTTTAGTCCTTAGGACGAACAACAATCATACCATAGGCTAGCTTCTAGGGTTTAGCCTCCTTGATCTCGTGGTAGATCCACTCTTGTAACACACATCATCAATATTAATCAAGCAGGACGTAGGGTTTTACCTCCATCAAGAGGGCCCAAACCAGGGTAAAACATCGTGTCCCTTGTCTCCTGTTACCATCCGCCTAGACGCACAGTTCGGGACCCCCTACCCGAGATCCGCCGGTTTTGACACTGACACTCCTCGTCGATGGATGCGCCGTTAAGCACCTCCAGCAAATTATCCGGTGCCTACGGTTGGACGGAGGTCACCGGCGTTGTAGGCTTGCACTTCTTACTAGGGGGCCGCCTGCCGGACTCCGGAACCACTAAAGGTTCCGGTGCGGTGTCCGGCCCAAGGCCGGACTTAGAGCCCTTTGGGGTTTTATCCCCTTGGCACCTGGAGTCCGGGAGGTCGCCTGGCGGCGCCTCCAGGACCACCTCCTCCTGGCTTGGCCTCTTTTGGGACTCTACCTCGGCATCGTCTGCAGGGCGAGGGGAGGTAGCAGTCGGGACTGAAAGACTATTCACATCCGACGAATCCAGGAAGCCGCTCGATGAAGCGTCGAGCCGGACCTGGGGCATACTGCATGATTATATTCGGCGTCAGAAGATACTGTGCAATAAAGGAACGCCATGAGTTATTCTGGTATCCGGTTACTTATGATTTTGCCGGGGGCTTGGGCCTGGATGGCCTCTCCTCTTTGCCGTCGTCGGCGTCGATGGAGTAGTCCGGAGGAAGGTTCCTTCCCTTCTTGGACCCTCTGGGCCCCCTAGTTGGGGTGGCCTTCCTTTTCTTTCCTCCCCCCGCTGGAGGGGGAGAGGCCTCTTCTTCCTCCTCCTCGTCTTCATGGGAGGAGTGCGCTTTGGAGTCATCGGACGATGAATCCGACACCACCTGGCGCCGGGAACTTTTTCGAGTTCCCGTGGCCTTCTTCTTGGCCTTCTTCTCCGGCACCACATAAGGTGCCGGGACCAGCAGCTTCGCCAAGCGGGCATCCGCTGGGTCTTTGGGCAAGGGAACCAGACAGTCGATCTGTCTGACCGTCTTCTTCCAGCCCTGTCAGATGAACGGGAGCTTAGATCCTGCATAGAGTCAAACTATGAAAAACAAGTATCCCGTAAAGGGTAAAACAACTTACTACGCTAGCTTGGCGCTTCACGCAGAGTCCGCGATCCTCGGTAATGGGAGGGGGAACCTCGGCGCCCTTGAATAGCACCCCCCAGGCATCTTCGTGCGTTGTGTCGAAGAGCCTGGTCAAAGTTTGGTGCTGGGCCGGGTCGAACTCTCACAAGTTAAAATCCCATCGTTGACACGGGAGGATCCGGCGGAGGAGCATGACTTGGACTATGTTGACAAGTTTAACCTTTTTGTCCATCAGGTTTTGGACGCAGGTTTGGAGTCCGGTCAGCTCTTCCGAACTACCCCACGACATGCCCTTCTCTTTCCAGGAGGTGAGCCGTGTGGGGATGCCAGATTGGAATTTGGGGGCCGCTGCCCATTCAGGGTCACGCGGCTCGGTGATGTAGAACCACCCCGATTGCCACCCCTTGATGGTTTCCACGAAGGAGCCCTCGAGCCATATGACGTTGGGCATCTTGCCCACCATGGCGCCTCCGCACTCCGCTTGCTGGCCGCCCACTACATTCGGCTTGACATTGAAGGTCTTCAGCCATAAGCCGAAGTGGGGCTTGATGCGGGGGAAGGCCTCACACACGATGATAAACGCCGAGATGTTGAGGATGAAGTTCGGGGCCAGATCGTGGAAATACAGGCCGTAGTAGAACATGAGCCCCCAGACAAATGGGTGGAGTGGGAAGCCCAGTCCGTGGAGGAAATGGGGGAGGAACACCACCCTCTCATGGGTCCTGGGGGTGGGGACGAGCTGCCCCTCGTCGAGAAGTCGGTGTGCAATGTCGTTGGACAAGTATCCGGCTTTCCTTAACTTTTTGATGTGCCCCTCCATGACGGAGGAGGCTATCCACCTGCCTCCCACTCCGGACATGGCTGGAGAAGGTTAAGGTGGGAAGTGCGGACTTGGGCGCTGGAGCTCGAGTGCGCGGAAATGGATAAGCGAAGGAGGAAGAAGGCGTAGATGGAAAAGGTGGGTCCTTATCCCCTTATATGGGCGGATGAAACTATGTGCCCCCACCATCCTGGTAAAACTCGCTTATCTCCCAAGCGCCATGATTAATGGCACGGTTGGGTCACCCACGCCTGTATTGATGAGAAATCCCAAAATAAGGGGAGACGATCTCTGCTTCGACAAGACGTTCCAAGGAAACCGCCTCGCTAAACATGCTGAGGTGGGATAGTAAAATGATTCAAATAAGGGCTTGGCCGTGGTGTGATGTCACGCTGCGGAATACGTCAGCAGATTAGATTTGTGCAAATATTATTCTCTCTACGGTGGTATGTGGAACTTATTTTGCAGAGCCGGACACTATCCTTGTGTTCAAAATCTTCTATGAAGTATTCGGAGGAGGAACCCGCCTTGCAATGCCGAAGACAATTTGCGTGCCGGACTCGTCGTCATTAAAGCCTGGTTCAGGGGCTACTGAGGGAGTCCTGGATTAGGGGGTGTCCGGATGACCGGACTATAACCATTGGCCGGACTCCTGGACTATGAAGATACAAGATTGAAGACTTCGGCCCGTGTCCGGATGGGACTTTCCTTGGCGTGGAAGGCAAGCTTGGCGATACGGATATGTAGATCTCCTCCCATTGTAACCGACTCTGTGTAACCCTAGCCCTCACCGATGTCTATTTAAACTGGAGGGTTTTAGTTCGTAGGACGAACAACAAACCATAGGCTAGCTTCTAGGGTTTAGCCTCTCTGATCTCGTGGTAGATCTACTCTTGTACTACCCATATCATCAATATTAATCAAGCAGGAGTAGGGTTTTACCTCCATCGAGAGGGCCCGAACCTGGGTAAAAACATCGTATCCCTTGTCTCCTGTTACCATCCGCCTAGACGCACAGTTTGGGACCCCCTACCCGAGATCCGCCGGTTTTGACACCGACAATGAGTATGAAGATTACAAGAGTTCATCTACCTCGAGATCCTAATGGCTAAACCCTAGATGCCTAGCCTATGAGTATTCCAATGACGTTAAAGAAGATAGCCTCTACTGACTAACCCCTCTAGTTTATATACACACCGGAGAGGCCTAGGGGTTTGTACAAGGTCGGTTCATCAGGGAAGGAAGCTTCCGGACTCTAATCATGCCGTCTACGTATTGAGCAGTCCCATCCGGACACAGAGGATAATCTTCAGCTTGATCTTGTACGACCCATCCAACCAGGCCCATACTCCTGGGCCGAACACCTGAGGGCCCCTGAATCCAGGACTCCCTCAACTGTCCCCACCGGAAACCCTAAGATAGATAATGGGGCAGCCCACCGGTGATCCCCTTCCTTCCCTCCGGCGAACTCTCAAAAATGGACTGACCCCAATTTGAAATTCAGTCGACTGTCATTTAATCTAATGTGGAATATAAAAGGGTAAAACTATAAGCATTGCGTGTATAGTGGTGCGCGTGCCACGGCGGATCTGAAAGTGCAAACCGGACAAAGGCCACATCGCAACCAATGTTTGGTTTCAACTAACAAGTTAGATTCTAAGTGATGGACAAGAAATCACAGTAAAGCAGTGGCAATCTATTTTCTTGCTGAGATAAATAACTTGAGCATATACGAAAGAGTACCACCTCTGGTGTGGCACCGTGTAAGCATCTGCTAAGGCGTTGAGGGTGCTGCGGTAGCGATGGCTGTCGGCGGCGTGGAAGCAGATCTGGGAGGGCAGGCGGCAAGGGAAATATCCTGGCGCGATGGACAAGATGGTCGTACGAGTGGCCTGGACAAGGAGGACGACGGCATGGATGAAGCGAGAGGACGCGAATCAAGGATCCTGGTCCGAAGATGTGGATGAGAGAGGTCGATCTCTTGTAATGCACGACGGCGTCGGGGTATCAGCTCCGGCATGGTGGAGGAGGACGATGGTGGATGGGGTGGCGGACAGAGGAGACTGCGGTGGAAAGGGTGTTTTGGCGCCCACGTGGTACGAATGGGGAAATGGAGGGAGAGAGGAAGGGGGAACCATGTCTTCTGGGCGCGCTTGTCTCAAATGCGAGGAAATTTACAAACTTATCCCCCGTTCAAACTTTCCTACATCACAGCAATAATAATCGGTTGGGGATAGGACAGTAATCTTACATACACCGAATATTTGTCAATGGAGATTTTAGCCGACGAGAGTTTGTTTTGGCGCCCATCGTGTATGAATCAGGGAGGGATGTTAGAGGCGATTTCGGCTGAGGATAAACTGTGTTTTGGCGTCCCACGTGTATGAATCCGGGGAAGTGAGAGGCGGAGGCGGTTATGTCAAGTTTGGGTGAAATTAGAAGACTGCCCGTATCAAAACCTATAGAAATCGAGCCGATAGGCTTTGTGTGTCAGGGATAGGTAGTAATTCCATCTTGTAGATTTTGGTTTTAGGCGGTTACTGCGACTTTCCCCGCTTCGTTCAAACTTTTGCAGAGAAAGAGTGCACGTTTACAATGCCAACTCAATTCGAATCCAGTTTGTATTTTTTCGGGCAGGATCCATTTTGTTTTCAAATACAAATCTATATACATCATTTTTATATATACTTTCAAAAGCACAACACGCTTTATACATAAATATGGTTTACAAATGGCATGATCTCAGATTCATAAGGCTAGATCCATCTTAATTTGGATTTTCAAATATTTGAAACCACTTTATGTTGAAATCCAATGTATGCATTCCTCGCTAACTGTCTCCAATTAATGTCTGTTTCATGCGGTTCTATCTTTTTTACTTCTCAAACATGTATAATGTGTTTCACACACGCAACATATAGTGTAGTCCTATTTAGACAATAATTGCATATAAACCATGCATTGTCTCTAATTAAAGAATCTGTGTCCCCAAATTAAGATGAATTCAAATGAATATGCATGTTTGATAAACCAATTTTCTTTATGATATTATCAATGTCGTGGTCTCTAGTTTAAATATTTTAATCCCTTTTAATCTAGATATTCGTCTCACATAGCTATCACGCATGCTTATATATCTCTCTTGACCTATACGCCTTCATCGTCTCTCAGGTATCTCTCGTGATACTTGTGTGTCAACAATGATCTTTTATCTTTGTAACACACTGACGGTACTCTATACCTTGACTTTCACTCTATCTCTCTCTAAGTATACCTCGCTCCCTAATATGTGTCTCTAACTATGATTCTCCCTGTGAAATCTCTTTCTCTCACACAAACACAAAATTCATCTCCCGGAGTCTCATTTCTCTCTACTATTCCCCTGTGTGCCACTCGCACACCCCCCTCTCACAGAGAGATGTCTTGCGCTCCTTAGGTATGACAAGGTACGACTCTGCTTCCTCTTAATTATCTCTTTCTCACACACAAATACAAACTTTGTCTCCCAGGGTCTCATATCTCTCCACATTCTCTTGTATGTCGCTCACACACACACTCTCTCTCCCTAGAGATATCTCATGTCCCCTGATATGTCTCTCTAGCTATCACTCTGGTTGTGAAATATCTTTCTCTCTCGCAAACACAAAATTCCGTCTGACGGGATCTCATTTCTCTCTTATATTTGTTTGTATGTGACTCACATGCACCCTGTCTCTATCTCTCTCACACCCACACACACATAACTCAACCTTCTGATCCACTCGACTCTTATCTCTAACACACACTAGCTAGCATCTTTATCTTTCTATTTATCTATTTCTCCATCAACCTTCTTTTCCCACCCTCACTCTTGCTTCCTATCACACACACTATATATGTTTCTCTCTACATGCAGTCATGCGCCCTCTTTTTATCTTTCTCTCACACACACATAACTTCACCCTCTGAACCACTCGGTGGTCATCTCTAACACACAAACTAGCCAATGTACCTCTAGATAGGATCTCTATCTCTCTATCTATCTGTAGTTTCTCCATCAACATTTCTTCCTCGCACGCACCCTTGCTTCCTATGCATGCTATATCTGTCTCTCCATACATGCATCTATAGGTTGATCTCTTTTGCACAATCGTTTTGTCTCGCTCCCTCTGCTCGCCATAGATGCATGCTCCAGCCCACGCCACTATCTCTTAAAGACAAAAATACATGCTCAATTATCGGTCCTTCTTCCCTCCACTCTCACATGCATGCATATTGTCATACCGATCCATCTCTCCCATATCTTTGATCTTGTGACTTATGTCTTCTTTCTTTTATCTCTATCATGCGCGCACACACACACATCCCACGTATACAGGTATACCTCTCGCACATGCATGTTTAAGGTCTCCTACGTCTGCGTACGTAGTTAATTACCCTCAGCCCTAACCCCACATCGAATCATTCTCTTCTCGTGTGCACATAACTTCCGCCTAGATGGGTAAAACACACACTCACACTGAACAATCTCCTTCTAGCTACCCCCCCCCCTCTCTCACTCTTCTCCTATGTCCCCGAAACCAATAAGACCATCCCTTTGTTTAATTCCCGCATACATTCACCATCGATATATAATAGTCTTCCTTGGTGTCTCTCGAACAAACACATTCTCTCGATGTCGACTCCTCTCACACACACACACCTTCTCTTCCCTCTCTACGGGTATCTTCTCTCTCGCACCCCCTTGTTGGTGGCCTCTGCCATACACATCACCTCTCTATGATGAAGCCACACACACTTAAATTACTTTCACCACTAAATACTCCGCTTCACACACACACACACACATACACACACGCACGCACGCACCCCCCCCCACACCCACCCACCCCCACACACACAAAGACTCCATCTCACACACACACGTGCTCTAGGCGGAGCATTTGTTCCTACCACCCTTCCTCCAATCTTACCCGTATGATAAACAAACACCTTAATTTACTTGTACAACATGGACAAATTCGACTTTACTTTATTAGTTAGCAAAATTCTCATAATTATATAACGCAAATCACGAGCAGGAAGTGACTTTTTTTACACAACCACGTTAACATGGCCACGTAAATCACTAGCTAAAGTGTAATACCATTATACTTATATCCCGATGCAACTACATGTCCGAAGAGTATAGTCGCACACATGCACTCTGTCTCTCAGAATCTCACACACATACGAGTTACATGACGCCCCCTAAGCAGAACCGTTTGTTACAATTTGTGCACCCACGGGTACACATGATGGTGCACATTTATTTAAGACGGACCACGAACCCAAACAGTAGTTGCATTCATTCCCCTCCCGCCACCTCTTCTCCGGTCGTCGTCGCCCGATAGCCATGGCCCGGCCGATGGTGACGACATACGCCATACTCCCACCGGAGTGGCGCTTTAATCTGGAGTAGGCGCGAAGCCCGAATCGCAGCCGGCCTACCTACAGAGTCCTGACTAGCCGGAGCCGGACGAGGAGGCGTTGGATGTGAAGCAGCACATGGATCCTGAGGAGGAGAACAACGACACAGAGCCGGAACAGGAGGACGACAACGCGGGCGAAGCGGAGCCGGAGGTGTACGATGATTTCCATTATACTCAGACTTAAAGGGCTTTGAGTTTCACGCCACATTTATTTCATAGAGACAAGAGAAAGGAAATTTTGGTGGTCATGCATGCATCATTTTGTGCTAACACTCCTATATAAGGGTTGACCGGTCCCTTCCCGCTGACGTGCGCGGGTGGTGGAAGAGGAAGGAGAAAGGAAGCAGGCTGTGGAGTACGCCAGTTGCAGCATGAGCTCCAAGGAACGTTCATGCCAAACAATGCATAGTTGTATAGTATAGTCTAGCAGAGTATGAACTGGCCTTTAGGTTGCATGTGGATGTCATGGTTGCAACATGCAGGCTGCAGTTTGACAGACTACCGGTCCGCTTCGCACAGTTTGGTCATACAAGATTTGCATGCACGCATGTCACGCACGAACTTGTCGAAGGCGTGCTCGAAAAAGGGCGACCAGGTCCGCTAGTACACATTGGTCCATGCGCATGGAAAACAACTAATCCCAGTCGCTATAAATGTCATGCGTGCTTTAATTCCAGGCTAGTGGATGGACGCGAACGTGCCGTACAACAAACCGCCCGCCAACTCCCTAATCTCTATCTCCACGCTTCTTCTACTACTTCTACTACTCTTCTTTTTTTATCTCTACTCTTATAAAAATAGAGTTGGTGATGATGGTTTGCCTGCCACCCTACAATATAGGTCGTCTAATTTATATCTGCCGGATAGGAAGGAAACTATGGCAATTTTGCAAAAAGATACCCACACACCTCTCCACTTTTGCAAATAAGGCTTTCCCTCGTTCATCCTTTTCTTTCACAAGATAAACTACTCATACAATGCATCTTGATGTTACGTGCAACACACGAGGATGTTTCCTTGGGGGTCTCTCCAGCGCGGCGTGGCCGTAGTTGCAAGTTGACGCCCCTTGAGATGCCGACGTTGAGGGGCACTCGGATATTGTACGATGAGCAGGTAAGTGATGAGTTTGATCATGTAGTAAATGCATTCTAAAGACTACTTCCGTGTCCATTTCCTAATTCCCCCGCTGCCCACTGTTTCATAGGTTAGGCTTGGTGCCAGTGGAGATTGGCTTGCATATGTACGGGAGGGTACCAACATCAATTTACACAACATTTACAACGGTGAAACCATTCCCATAGAACCTTTGTACAACATTGGGATCAGCCAAGCAACGAGCCATCGCCTGAATTGGTACGATGGAACCAAGGTGAGATTGAAGAAGATAGCAATCCCGAAAGCCCCAATAAGGTCATCCACCAACCAAAATTACACTCTCATCTTGGTGTTCGACATCACGATTGGTTTCACGAACCTTATACATGGCAGTCAAAGGTAGACCATGCTGTCTACGGCCGATTTGTTGCCGTACAAGTATGAAGACGATGTGCTCCTTTCTAATCGCATCTTCGTGGTGACAAACCAGGGGACTTGTTTCATATGGGATGTCCTACGGTATACTCCCTCTCTTCCAGCTCATTTATTTTGAAATTTTTCGTTTTATAAGTTTCAAATTCAAATTTAGAGCTCCCCATCCCATGTTGAGATTACAATGTTCATTAAATCGTTGCGTGCATGTACTAGTTTTTATTGGTCATTTATATTGGTCACGCATGCATGCATTGCAAGTAACGTTTTTACCACAGTTGAGTAGTTTTGCCCGAGACCTTCCAACTAGACGTGTCTTTCTCTACGGGTCACACTTTGTATCGTTCATACCACTAGTACTACGTGTGGTCTCCGACTAGAAGTGGAAGAAGTGGAGACGCTCTACCACGCTGTTCATGTCCCACTCCTTTCATTGACGTGTAGGACATCCAGCATGTGTCGTGTTTGGCACTCCTTCACCGTAAGAGTTGAAATGCTAGCTTTCATAAAAAATAAAAATAAATATAAATCAGCAGTGATACTATACCACGCGGTTTCCTTGCTCCTCGATATCGAAAAGAATACTTCAGTTCGCCGACATGTGGACGTCGACCATCCTGGTCCACTTGCCATGCATGCAGAACTCCAAGTGAGAGTCATCCTGGTCGTCGCACTGCAGTAATAATGACTAATGATCCATCAAATCACACGCCCAACCTTTCCCACTTTGAAGTTGCTCGTACTTTGTTGAATTCTGCTTCTTGAAAAAACTACTGTACCAGCAGTACTGCTAGCTACAGTAGTATTGTACTCCAGCAGAGGCCTCCTTTGGTTCATAGGATAGGACTTTAATAGGAATATGAAAATCATAGGAAATGAGATAACATGCATCTCAATACCTATAGAGAAAGAGATGACATTTGATGCATAGGATAGGAATTTTTGCATTGAGTCTAGGCTAATGTACTGGTAATTTGCTCTAAAAACTACATTAGTAACTAGTATTGGTACATGCTCGTAAGTAATTGAACAAACATACGGGCGACACACAAACACACACACACACACACATACACTACTACTACTACTACTACTAGTACTACTACTAGTACTACTACTTCTCACATCCTGGCCAGACGTTGTCGTTCTCCTTCCCGGCTTTGTCGGCGATACTCCACCGTGCTTGGATCTCCGTCGAGCTCTCCACAGCAGTGCATGCGTCCTATTCTTTCTTGCGGCGGCGGGCCTCTCTTTTCTTGAGTGCTTTCTGCCTTTTCCGCTCCCTCTATGCGGCTTTGGCCGCCTCTTGCTCTACTGCCAGTTCGGCCTTGGTAGCTTCAAAGTCCGCCCACGTAGTTTTGAAGTCGTGATACGTCCATTTTGCATCATGCTTTTATACCAATATTTATTGCATTATGGGCTGTTATTACACATTATATCTAAATACTTATGGCTATTCTCTCTTATTTTACAAGGTTTACCATGAAGAGGGGGAATGCCGGCAGCTGGAATTCTGGCTGGAAAAGGAGCAAACATTGGAAACCTATTCTGCACATCTCCAAAAGTCCTGAAACTCCACGAAACAACTTTTTGGAATTAATAAGAATTTCTGAGCAAAAGAAATACACCAGGGGGCCCACACCCTTTCTAGGAGACAGGGGGCGCCCCCCCCCCTATAGGGCGTGCCCCTATCTCCTGGGCCCCCTGGTGGGCCTCCGGTGTCCATCTTCTGCTATATCATCACTTTTACCCTGAAAAAAATTGTGGGCAAGCTTACGGGACGAAACTCTGCCGCCACGAGGCGGAACCTTGGCAGAACCAATCTAGGGCTCTGGCGGAGCTGTTCTGTCGGGGACACTTCCCCCATGAGGGCGAAATCATCACCAACGTCATCACCAACGATCCCCTCATCAGGAGGGGGTCAATCTCCATCAACATCTTCACCAGCACCATCTCCTCTCAAAACCCTAGTTCATCTCTTGTATCCAATCTTGTATCAAAACCACAAATTGGTACCTGTGGGTTGCTAGTAGTGTTGATTACTCCTTGTAGTTGATGCTAATTGGTTTACTTGGTGGAAGATCATATGTTCAGATCATTTATGCATATTATTACTCCTCTGATTATGACCACAAATATGCTTTGTGAGTAGTTACGTTTGTTCCTGAGGACATGGGTGAAGTCTTGCTATTAGTAGTCATGTGAATTTGGTATTCGTTCGATATTTTGATGAGATGTATGTTGTCTTTTCCTCTAGTGGTGTTATGTGAACGTCGACTACATGACACTTCACCATTATTCGGGCCTAGAGGAAGGCATGGGGAACTAATAAGTATATGATGGGTTGCTAGAGTGATAGAAGCATAAACCCTAGCTTATGTGTTGCTTCGTTAGGCGCTGATATGGATCCATATGTTTAATGTTGTGGTTAGGTTTACCTTAATACTTCTTTTGTAGTTGCGGATGCTTGCAATAGGGGTTAATCATAAGTGGGATGCTTGTCCAAGTTAGGGCAGTACCCAAGTACCGGTCCACCCACATATCAAATTATCAAAGTACCAAACGCGAATCATATGAACGTGATGAAAACTAGCTTGATGATAATTCCCATGTGTCCTCGGGAGCTCCTTTCTCATTATTATAAATTGTCCAGGCTTATCCTTTGCTACATAAAGGATTGGGCCACCTTGATGCACTTTACTTATTTTATTTACTTATTACTCGTTACTATTTATCTTATCACAAAACTATCTATCACCTACAATTAGACTGCTTGCACAGAAAACCTTACTAAAAACCGCTTATCATTTCCTTCTGCTCCTCATTGGGTTCGACACTCTTACTTATAGAAAGGACTACGATTGATCCCCTACACTTGTGGGTCATCAAGACTCTTTTCTGGCGCCATTGCCGGGGAGTGTAGCGCTTTTGGTGAGTGGAACTTGGTAAGGAAGCATTTATATAGTGTGCTGAAATTTTCTGCTACTTGTCACTGTGGAAACTAATCCTTTGAGGGGCTTGTTTGGGGTATCTTCACCCCAACCAGAAGAGCAAAGAGTTGCTCCTCAACCTACTGAACTTTATGAAAATATTTGCTTTGAGATTCCTTTGGGTATGATAGAGAAACTGCTAGCTAATCCATTTGCAGGAGACGAAACATTGCATCCCGATTTACACCTTATCTTTGTGGATGAAGTTTGTGGATTATTTAAGCTTGTAGGTATTCTCGATGGTGTTATCAAAAGGAAGGTCTTCCCTTTATCTTTGAAGGGAGATGCATTGACATGGTATAGGCTATGTGATGATATGAGATCTTGGAATTATAAGCAATTGAAGTTGGAATTTCACCAGAAGTTCTATCATATGCATCTTGTTCATCATGATCGTAATTACATATATAATTTCTGGCCTCGCGTAGGAGAAAGCATTGATCAAGCTTGGGGGAGGCTTAAGTCAATGTTGTATTCATGCCCCAATCATGAGCTCTCTCGGGAAATGATTATTCAGAATTTTTATGCTCGGCTTTCTCTTGATAATCGCAACCTGCTCGATACTTCCTCTGCTGGTTCCTATATGCTGAAGACTATTGATTTCAAATGGGACTTATTGGAAAGAATTAAATGCAACTCTAAAGATTGGGGTTCCGACGATGGTAAGGAGTCAGGTATGACACCTAAGTTCGATTGTGTTAAATCTTTTATGGATACCGATGCTTTTCGTGGATTTAGCGCTAAATATGGACTTGACTCTGAGATAGTAGCTACTTTTTGTGAATCTTTTGCTACTCACATTGATCTCCCTAAAGAGAAGTGGTTTAAATATAATCCTCCTATTGAAGTGAAAGTAGTTGCACCTATTACAGTCGAAGAAAAGACTATTACCTATAGTGATCCTGTTGTTCCTACTGCTTATGTTGAAGAACCTCCTTTTCCTGTTAGGATAAAGGATCATGCTAAAGCTTCGACTGTTGTTCGTAAGAGTAATACTAGGACTTAGACACCTCCTGAGCAAATTAATGTTGAACCTAGTATTGCTATGGTTAAAGATCTCTTGGATGAGGATTTAGATGGGCATGTTATTTCTTTCTGTGGTGAGACTGCTAATATTGCTAGGCCAGAAACTAAGACACGTAGACCTGTCGTAGGCATGCCTATTATTTCTGTTAAAATAGGAGATCATTGTTATCACGACTTATGTGATATGGGTGCTAGTGCTAATGCAATACCTTATTCTTTATATCAAGAAATTGTGCACGACATTGCACCCATTGAATTAGAAGACATTGATGTTACTATTAAGCTTGCTAATGGGGATACCATTAAACCCTTTGGGACTATTAGAGATGTTGAAGTTTTGTGTGGGAAAGTTAAATACCCTGCTGATTTCCTTGTTCTTGGTTCCCCACAAGATGATTTTTGTCCCATTATTTTTGGTAGACCCTTCTTGAATACAGCCAGTGCTAAGATTAATTGAAAAAAAATATTGTCACTGTTGGCATAGATGGTATGTCTCATGAGTTTAATTTCACTAAGTTTAGTAGACAACCTCGTGAAAGGGAACCACCTAGTAAGGATGAAATTATTGGTCTTGCTTCCATTGTTGTTCCTCCAACTGATCCGTTAGAACAATATTTGCTAGACCATGAAAATGATATGTTTATGAAGGAAAGAAGGTAAATAGATGAAGTGTTCCTTAAACAGGAACCTATGCTGAAACATAACCTTCCCATTGAAATTCTTGGGATCCCCCTCCACCCAAGGGTGATCCCATGTTTGAACTTAAAGCATTACCCGATAATCTTAAGTATGCTTATCTTGATGAAAAAGAAATATATCCTGTTATTATTAGTGCTAACCTTTCAGAGAAAGAAGAAGAAAGATTATTGAAAACTCTGAAGAAGCACCGAGCTGCTATTGGATATACTCTGGATGATCTTAAGGGCGTCATTCCCACGTTATGCCAACACAAAATTAATATGGAGGACGATGCCAAACCAGTTAGAGATCCTCAAAGACGATTAAATCCCAAGATGAAGGAAGTGGTAAGAAAGGAGATACTAAAGCTCCTTGAGGCAGGTATTATTTATCCCGTTGCTGATAGTGAATGGGTAAGCCCAGTCCATTGTGTTCCTAAAAAGGGAGGTATTACCGTTGTTCCTAATGATAAAGATGAATTGATCCCGCAAAGAATTATTACAGGTTAGGATGGTAATTGGTTTCCGTAAGTTAAATAAAGCTACTAAGAAAGATCATTACCCCTTACCTATTATTGATCAAATGTTGTAAATACTATCCAAGCCCACACATTTTTGCTTTTTAGATGGTTATTCTGGTTTCTCTCAGATACCTGTGTCAGCGAAGGATCAATCTAAAACTACTTTTACTTGCCCTTTTGGTACTTTTGCATATAGATGTATGCCTTTTGATTTATGTAATGCACCTGCTACCTTTCAAAGATGCATGATGGCTATATTCTCTGATTTTTGTGAAAAGATTTGTGAGGTATTCATGGATGATTTCTCAGTTTATGGATCCTCTTTTGATGATTGTTTGAGCAACCTTGATCGAGTTTTGCAGAGATGCGAAGACACTAGTCTCGTCCTGAATTGGGAAAAGTGTCACTTTATGGTTAAAGGCATTGTCTTGGGGCACAAGATTTCCGAGAGAGGTATTGAAGTTGATAAAGCCAAAGTTGATGCTTTTGAAAAGATGCCATGTCCCAAGGACATAAAAGGTATAAGAAGTTTCCTTGGTCATGCCGGTTTTTATAGGAGGTTCATTAAGGACTTTTCTAAAATCTCTAGGCCTCTTACTAATTTATTGCAAAAAGATATTCCTTTTTTCTTTGATGATGATTGTGTAGAGGCATTTGAAACACTTAAGAAAGCTTTGATCACTGCACCTATTGTTCAGCCACCTGATTGGAATTTACCTTTTGAAATTATGTGTGATGCTAGTGATTATGTTGTAGGTGCTGTTCTAGGGCAAAGAGTGCATAAGAAATTGAATGTTATCCAGTATGCTAGTAAGACTCTTGATACTGCCCAGAGAAATTATGCCACTACCGAAAAAGAGTTCTTAGCAGTTGTGTTTGCATGTGATAAGTTTAGACCTTATATTGTTGATTCCAAAGTTACTATTCACACTGATCATGCTGCTATTAAGTATCTTATGGAAAAGAAATATGCTAAGCCTAGAGTCATTAGATGGGTTCTCTTACTCCAAGAATTTGACTTGCATATTATTGATAGAAAAAGAGATGAGAACCCCGTTGCAGATAACTTGTCTAGGCTAGAGAATGTTCTTGATGACCCACTACCTATTAATGGTAGCTTTCCTGATGAACAATTATCACTAAAAAAATACACTTCCGTGATGATACGTGTTTGTCACAGTAGGTCGTGTTTTTTGTCATGCATGTACATCCATGACAAATTTATGACAGAATCAAGATAGTCATACATGTGCTGTCGTAGAAGTGTTCCATGACATTACCAAAATTACCATCACGGAAGTGTCCACTTCCATGACAATAAATCACGCGTCACAGAAGTGCTTTCGTCAAGGGTGACTGACACGTGGCATCCACCGTAACGGAATGCCGTTAAGCTATCGGGTCGGGTTTTGAATCTGATAACCCATTAACAGCCCCGACCAATGGGGATTTCCACATGTAAAATCATCATTGGCTGGAGGAAACACGTGTTGGCTCATCATTGGGACAGATGTCATCCACTCATTGGACGCAAGGCGCCTATGATACGTCGACATGTGGCACGGCGCAACAGAGGCCCATTCCTGTGAAAAGGCCGGCCCAGTAAAAATTAGCAGTCCAGCCCATATAAGGCCTACTTGTGTCAGGTCCATTTAAGCCCACGGCCCATACGAGATGTGCCAATTCGGCCCATCAACGGCCCATTAAAGATTTGAAACCATTGCAGCCCATCATCAGTTCAAGCCCGTTAACAGCCCGCTATATATTTGGGCTCAATATCGGCCCGATGAGATTTCGGCCTGTTAACGGCCCATTTAATGGATGGGCAATTTTCAGGATGTACATCTTTCGGCCTTTTAGCGACCCATTTAAATGTTGGGCTAATTTCCGGCCCAGTGTGTCTTTCAGCCTGTTGACGGCCCATAAATCTGATGGGCCATTTGTTGTCGGACCTGAGTTTCGGCCTTTTAGCGGCCCATTTAAGTGTTGGGCCAATTTCGGGCCTGGTATCACTTTCAGCCTGTTGACGGCCCATAAATCAGTTGGGCAATTTGTAGTCGGACCTGAGTTTTGGCCTTTTAGCGACCCATTTAAGTGTTCGGCCAATTCCCGACCATGTGTGCCTTTCGGCCAGTTAACGGACCATAAATGAGTTGGGACATTTGCAGTCGGACCTTAGTTTTGGCCTTTTAATGGCCCATGCCCTTCATGGTCCAATACTAGCCCGGTTTCTCTTTTGGCCTGCTAAAGGCCCACAACACAGTTGGGCCATTTGCAATATGACCTGACTTTCGGCCTCTTAGCAGCCCATGGTCTTAATGGTCCAGTACAAGCCCGCTGTCTCTTTCGGCCTGCTAAAGGCCTACAGTATAGTTGGGCCATATGTAGCCCAAACTTAGTAACGGTCTGTTAACGGCCCGTGAAATAAATTGGGGCCACCTGTTGCCCGCTTCGATGTTGGCCTGTTAACAACCCGGGAGGTAAGAGGGCCGACCATTAACTTTCAGCCTAGTAACGGCCCATTAACTTAATGGGCCCACTAAAGTTCGTACATGTCTTTAGGCCAAATTAGATAATTTGAGCCCATTACGACGAGCAATTATGCACCGGACCAAAACTGATCAAGCAAAGGTATGGCATACAGGGAATAATGTTGCACATCCAGCATATATTACAGGAAATTACATCCACTGGGCAATCAAGGATTGATGCCGGTGCAAATAAATGAGCAAAACCTAACCATCTACAATGTCACAATCTGCAACCTCAGCACAAATGACGCCAATAAGCATGTGGGTAAGTTCTTTCTGCTTTGCTACACTGTCTCTGAAAACATTGATCAGTTGTTGTGTCGCACGACTCTGCACCTCTGATTCATCCACCATTTCCATCATTGCTTCAGCCATTAATTGGTTCACAAACATACATTTATTTCGTTGCATTCGAGATAGAGGATACTAAACAGATTCAGATGGCGATTTTGGCAGGCTTGTATTATTGATAGTGGAGAGTGTCTCGACCACTGCATCATAACATAAATTACGACGGGAACCAAACAGATTAATCATGAGTTATTTCCATATTACCTAGCCTAGATTTACTGGAAAGAAACAATGGGGTTGCCTTGCTGTTTTCAGAGTTTGTCTTCTTATCTTCAGCAGCCTGCACAAAATTAACACACTAGCATTGCTATCATTGGCCAAGTCAGATAATAGGAAAGCAACATTGACACAATGAACGTTTGGGAAACTAGCCTACACCAAATTAACACAATATGGCACAACTATCATCAGCCAGGTAAGGTAGCACGAAAGCAACATTGACACAATGAATGAATGGGCAACCAGAGAGGAACTACAATTCAGTAATGTGCGTGATATGAGATAGTACATTCATGCAGCTCAGTATGCAAAACTACCAGGCAGTTTTCCTTACAAAAATCAACATTGGCGCCTTTAACATTTTGTTACAACTAATTTTAGATCAAATAAAGGTTAGATTCACCCCGATTAACAAAATACATGTTGATGTAAAAATATAGTGATATACAACAGGTACTTACATCAGCATTGGAGCACAGAGAATTCCCGCAAGATATTTTCCTCGAATACCATCCCAATGAAGGAAGTTTTCTATCGTTTAACCTTATTTTCTAAAAGAGAGATGGGTAAGAAACATGTAGAAAATATGATCAGAATGCTATAAAATTTCATGATGCAAGGATACGCACACGCTTCTTAGAATGGAGTTGACATTCTTTTGCTAGACTGGAGCGGACTAGTTCTTTGGCCACTGGAATCTGCTTATTATCAGTGGGAGTTGGCTTTCTCTGTGCTGGAGCAGTATCTATGAAAAATGGAGTTGGTTTATTATCTCCTGGCGTTTGGATCTTTTGCAAAGACCTGTTTTGTAACCCTTCAGATTCTAACATAGCCGTCTTCCCCTTGCATGCCTTATATAGAAGAATGGTGATTCAGTTATAAAACATGCTACAGCAGAGATGGAATAGGTACTGAAGAATAGAAAGGCATGACATATTGACATGTATTCCCTCCATCCGGAAATAAATGGACGGGTCTAGGCGTATTTCAGTTCTAGATACATCCAGTTCTATCCATTTCTGCGACATTTAATCCGGACGGAGGGAGTATGATGTAAGAGCTAGGGATACGACAGGACAACACAGTAAAAAAACACTGAAAAACCCACTGCAGAACCAAAGTATTCAAACCCACTGATAGGAGATAGTACACTCATGCAGCTCAGGATGCAAAACTACCAGGCAGTTTTCCTTACAAAAATCAACATTGTGGCCTTTAATCATACATTTTGCTACAACTAAATTTAGATCAAATAAAAGTTGGGTTCACGCCGATTAACAAAATACATGCTGATGTAAAAATATAGTGATATACAATAGGTACTTACATCTACACTGGAGCACAGAGAATTCCTGCAAGAATCTTTCCTCATAAACGATACCATTGCAAAAATTCTTCTATCTGTTAAGCTTATTTTCTAAAAGAGAGATGGGTAAGAAACATGTAGAAAATATGATCAGCATGCTATAAAATTTCATGATGCAAGGATACGCACACGCTTCTTAGAATTGAGTTGACATATTTTTGCTGGACTGGAGCGGACTAGTTCTTTAGCCACTGGAATCTGCTTATTATCAGTAGGAGTTGGGTTTCTTTGTGCTGGAGCAGTATCTATAAAAACTGGAGTTGGTTTATTATCTCCTGGCATTAGGATCTTTTGCAAAGGCCTTGTTTGTAACCCTTCAGATTCTAACATAGTCGTCTTCCCCTTGCATGCCTTGTATAGAAGAATGGTGCTTTAATTATAAAACATGCGACAGCAGAGAGATGGAATAGGTACTGAAGATAGAAAGGCATGACATATTGACATGTATTCCCTCCATCCGGAAAAAAATGGATGGGTCTAGGCGTATTTCAGTTCTAGATACATCCTTTTTTATCCATTTCAGCAACATGTAATCCGGACGGAGGGAGTATGGTGTAAGAGCTAGGGATACAACAGGATAACACAACAAAAAAACACTAGTTGAATGTAAAACTATATGCTAGCCGAATACGTACAGAAATAACTAAGGCAACATACATGTGTATGATTGGGAAAATAAGATGGCATTGCAACAGAGCACTAGAACATCACTTCAATGTAAAAAAACATGGTATGGCAGACAGATGAAGTACATACTGATGAATAACAATGCATAAGATATTCAGAAGCATAATGTCCAAATTAAGCAGATGGCATTGCGACAGAGTAGAATGACAATACTTGAATTTGAAAACATGTTATCATGAATGGAATAGGTACTGAAAAACAGGAAGGCGTGACATATTTACATGCATGATAAGCATGCTAAGCACATGGCATTGCAACAGAGTAGATACACTCTAGGACATTATATGCATGTTGTACCCATATCACAGGCCAAGTTAGAGCAAGGACCTTGTGGGGTGAAGAGGATTTCATCATCTTTCTGCAAGTCTTCTGAAGAACTGCCTTTACATGGTCCATCGTATTGGGTATCATTGACATCAAGTTTATTGGCCTTTACATTGCTCCGTGAGGTTCTTGTGGATATATCAGTGTGTGCAATTATATCTGACATGCATGGAATACAACTAGTAGTTAGATTTATGTAAATGAGTGCCTATAGGAGACGATATAAATAGTAGGACTGGGGTTAACTAGCAGCAACAGGTCTCATAAACTAAAGGGAGAACACAGATGAAAGCTACAGAATATGTATCGTTTGTACTCGAGATTAACTAGATGGCACACAAAAGTATTAAAGAACAACATAGGTAATACTAGAAGTGGTATAATACTATAATCACCAACCTGTGGGATAGCATTGGCTGATGGATGATAACTATGGAACAACGTTACCTAAAGAACAAGTATCTTAGCTGAACTATGGAACAGCGTGATCTCCTGAACAAGACCTGTAAGAGATCAGCATGAATATACAGTGAAATGTGATGATCTATTTTCCGTGCTTAGATGAATAACAAAGCCATAAATGTTGCACACAAGTAAGATGAGGGTACAACATATCTGGCTGCCATCCATAGGAGTGAGCATCATGTGCTGACTTGTCGATGGCCCTGCAGTTGTTGTGGATGTCCATGTCGGGCACGCGCATTCGATGCGGGCAACTATTGAGTGGGGATTGTAGCTCCCTTCTGGTGTATGCTTCCCTTGTTCGAGCAGCTGCGGTGAGTCGGAAGACAGTGTGTCTGAAGATGCAGATAATGCATAATGTTAAGAACGACATATTTCTTTGATCTGAAGAAATACACTAAGAGATCAACAGCAAGTTACGAGAGTGGTCACACGTCTGTTGACTGAAGACTAAATAGGGGTCACACAATTTTATTTTATTTTGGTACTGTCCGATCTACGCCGGATGGCTTGATAGCCGTCTTGTGCCTCCTGGCTGACACTATTCAGAATCTTCCCCGAAGAGCCAGCAACCAACGGCAGAGCAGCCTGCCTCCGTCGTCTGTGGGCCCGGCCAAAACCCCGCTCCCCGCCCCACCGCACTGCCATGGTTGCGCTGCCCCCGGGCCAATCCACAAAGACTCCCCGTCATCCAGATCCGGCGGCGGCAGTACCGTCAACCCACGCAACTCTAAAAGATACCATCTAAGCGCTGCTTCTGTGGCGAACTTGCGGCCCCGCACCCTTACGTTAGACACCAGCCAACCGGCAGCCTAGGAGGTCCGCCGCCTCGAGGGGTGCTGCTTCCCATTGAGAATCGATTGGCCCAGAATAAAAATTCATACAACTGACGCCTAAATAAATTGATTTGAGATGAGGGTGCAACCTATCTGGCAGCATGGTGAAGTAGGAAGGTCCAGCTGACGAGTCGGTGAGGCCGGCGCGGTTGCGGTGGCGACCGGCGGCAGGGAAAGAGCGATGTCGCGACGGTCGACGGCTATGCGGAAGCAGCGCCAGGACTCTGGATAGATCTGAAGTTGGATCTGCTCCGGCACCATGAACAACGGCGGGAGTGAGTCGGCTCCGGTACGGTTCACGTGGCTGTCGTCAAGGCAGCACTAGTAGCACGGAGTAAGAGGCACACGGCCCAGTGCACGACGGCAATTGGAGAGCATCTCCGACATTAGGGAGGAGGGCGGCTATGAAATTGGTGCGGTGGGGGGCGCCATGGAGGTGGGGCTGAGGTTTTGCGGCTCGGGAGAAGGGAGCTTCCCGGGGAGAAGGTGATTTGGCGCCCATGAGGTATGAATGGGGGCGGGCGGGGGGCGGGGGGGAATTGGCAGGGGAGTGGAACCATGTCTTACGGACGCATTTGTCTGAAATGTGAGGGGGAGTTACAGTTCTACCCTTGCCTATAGGCTTCTCGGCTTTGGTCTGTGTACTGAGGGTTGGGGATAGTAGAGTAACTTTGCTTCTCCCCAAATAGTGGGCGGGAGCGATTTCGGGCGAGGAGGGCGTGTTTTGAACTATAGTGGGCTCGAGCGATTTCGGGCGAGGAGAGCGTTTTTGAAATAGTGGGCGCGAGCTATTTCGGGCAAGGAGAGCGTGTTTTGCCGACCATGGTTTATGAATTATTCGACATATGTCATTTCGGCCGAGGAGAAGGCGTGCTTGGATGAAGTTACGAACCTACTCTCGATGTACAACGGGCCAATTGATGCGTGTCCCACATAGGACGGTAATTTCACGTCTCCCATTTATTTGCTCGGGCGAATTCCACCGAGCAGAGAGGATGTTTAATGGTTCGTTCAAATTTTGGGAGAACGAGCATCCACGTCTACCTTACCAAGTCGATTCGAATCAAATTTTGAAATATTAGCTTGCCACTTCTTTTTTAGATGGAGAGATGATGCTCGGGAGTAATGTGTTTTTACATGCTCGTTGCTAGCGATTTACTATATGACAAATAGTTGACCCACTCAAAAACATGAATCAAACCCAAAATGAAATATCTCAATTCAATGAACTAGCTCGTTCAGTAGGTCAAAATAGTGAACTAAATCCAAAATTGAACACCTCAATCGAGTAGCATGTTGTACAGTATTATAGTACTCCATGAACATGTTGAAAGTCAAATTAATGAACTTGTTTGATATAAGCATATCCGTTCATGTGTGGATTGAACACAACATGTTCTCCAATTTAAATATTTGAATGCAAGTTTATATCAAAACATGGTTTATATCAGTCTTTGATGCATAAAACGCGACCTCCCCCTCTCCCGGACTCATGTTATCTCTCTCTCTCTCTCACCCACTCACTCTCTCGCCGACAATCTTCCATTCTGTCGCACGCATCCGACACAAAAACCTTGTTGGTCCCCCTCCCTTTCTCTCCATCTCTCTCTCTCTCTCTCTCTCTTTCTCTCTCTCTCTTTGTGTGTGGGGGGGGGTCTTTCTAGTTCACATTCATATATACACCATCTATAGGTCTCTCTCGCACACTATGTATGATACTCTAGCTAGTCCAAGCTAGATATCTTGGGTGCATTCATAGTATGCACACAAATTCCTTGGCTCTTTGCCCATAACTGTCTCACGGACCACTATGTCGTCTCGGAGCTCTTCCCCCCTCTCTCAAACTCTCCATCCACCTGGGTCACACATACAGATGCATATCTCACTCGCACTCGATAGGCCCATCTAAAACTCTATCTCTCTCCCTCGTTCTCTCTCCATCTCACACGCACACACACACACACACACACACACACAATCTCATGCCCAGCTAGCCAAGTATGATGGTCTCTCACTCAATTGTAGGCACACACAGTCCCCCCTATATGTATATGACTAGCTAATCTTAGTCTCCCTCACAAACATGTGCATGGCCTATCTCTATTTCTCTCGGGGCATCTTTCTATCGCGCACTCACTCCCTCAATCTCCCACCCATATAGTCCCCTCACGATCTCGAGGGGATCTCTCTATCACAAACACACCCTCTCTCCCTCCACATGCGTCCATGCCATCCATGTGTCCCTCTCGACCTTTTTTCCTTGTTGGCCAAACCTCTATTGGACATGTGCTACAGGGGTGTCTCTCTCCGTTGCATACAATCACACACTAGCTATCTTTGTGTATGTCCTCGCCTCGCTTTTCCATCTCGGAGATGCATGCGTGATATGTTCGCATAAGAAACGAAAAAACACACTCTCTCTCTAATTTATCGTTTGTTGTCACTTTGTCTTTCACACACATACTCTTTTGCACACTTACTCATTCTCCTTCACACGCACTTGATCTGTCTCGACTGAGGCACTCTCCTCCGTCCATAGCATATAGATTTATTGAAAAGTCAAACATCACAAAGTTTGACCATGTACGTGGAGAAAAAAAATTACATCTAGTACGGCAAACATATATCATTAGATTCACCATGAGATGTAGTTTTGTATGATGTATCTTTGGTATTGTAGATATAAATAACATTTGCGTAAACATGATCAAAGTTTCCAAAGTTTGACTTCTAAAAAATTTACATGCACTGCATTATCGAGCGGATGGAATATCTCTTTCCCCCTCTCAGCTATCTGACGCACCACTCAGCCTTATCGGGTGAGGGAGTCCTGGACTAGGGGGTGTCCGGATAGCCGAACTATCATCATCGGTCGGACTCCAAGACTATGAAGATACAAGATTGAAGACTTCGTCCCGTGTCCGGATGGGACTTTCCTTGGCGTAGAAGGCAAGCTTGGCGATACGGATATGTAGATCTCCTACCATTGTAACCGACTCTGTGTAACCCTAGCCCTCTCCGGTGTCTATATAAACCGGATGGCTTTAGTCCATAGGACGAACAACAATCATACCATAGGCTAGCTTCTAGGGTTTAGCCTCCTTGATCTCGTGGTAGATCTACTCTTGTAATACCCACATCATCAATATCAATCAAGCAGGACGTAGGGTTTTACCTCCATCAAGAGGGCCCGAACCTGGGTAAAACATCGTGTCCCTTGTCTCCTGTTACCATCCGCCTAGACACACAGTTCGGGACCCCCTACCCAAGATCCGCCGGTTTTGACACCGACATTGGTGCTTTCATTGAGAGTTCCTCTGTGTCGTCACCGATAGGCTTGATGGATTCTTCGATCATCAACGACGACGCAGTCTAGGGTGAGACTTTTCTCCCCGGACAGATCTTCGTATTCGGCGGCTTTGCACTGCGGGCCAATTCGCTTGGCCATCTGGAGCAGATCAAAAGCTACGACCTTGGCCGTCAGGTCAGATTTGGAAGTTTGAACTTCACGGCTGACATCCGCGGGGACTTGATCTTCGATGGATTCGAGCCACAGCCGAGCGCGCCGCACTGTCACGATGGGCATGATTTAGCTCTGCAGCCGGACAGTGCCCTGGAGGCCGCACACGAGTCCGCTCCAACCCTCAATTTGGAGCCGGCTGCGCAGATCAAGGACGGGTGGCTAGACACCGCCTCGGGGGCTGCAACCTCTACGGCGATGGAGCCAAATATTGACCTTGTCCCTCATGAAGCTCGTGACTCCGAGGTGTCGGACTCCTCACCGGACTCCGAACCTCCCGCGCGCCCTCCAATCGAATCCGATTGGGCGCCGATCATGGAGTTCACCACTGCGGACATCTTTCAACACTCACCCTTCGCCGACATCTTGAATTCGCTAAAGTATCTCTCGTTATCAGGAGAGCCCTAGCCGGACTGCGGTCAGGACGGTTGGGATGCGGACGATGAAGAAATTCAAAGCCCACCCACCACCCAGTTAGTAGCCACTGTCGACGATCAAACCGACATGCTAGACTTCGACTCCGAAGACATCGACGGTATGGACGACGATGCTGAAGACGACCAAGAACCAGCGCCTACTGGGCACTGGAAAGCCACCTCATCATATGGCATATACATGGTGGATATCCCAAAGGATGGGAATGGCGAAGGAACAGCGGAGGATGACCCCTCCAAGAAACAGTCCAAGCGCCGGCATCAGCGGCGCCGCTCTAAATCCCGCCACAACAACAATGGAGATTCCGGCACCGGAGATAATAACACCCCAGACAGTGCCGAAGACAACCCCCTCCAGCAAGATTCAGCACAGGAGGACGGAGACGCCAGCCCGCATGAGAGAGCGGCAGACGAAGAGGTAGAGGATTACATTCCTCCTTCCGGAGATGAGGCAAGCCTCGACGACGACGAATTTGTCGTGCCTGAGGATCCCGTCGGACAAGAGCGTTTTAAACGCAGGCTTATGGCCATGGCAAACAGCCTCAAGAAAACACAGCAACAACTTAGAGCTGATCAAGATTATCTAGCCGACAGATGGACCGAAGTCCTTGCGGCCGAAGAGCATGAGCTCGAACGCCCCTCCAAAAGCTACCCTAAACGCAAGCTGCTCCCCTGATTAGAGGAGGAAGCATATGAACCTTCATCACCAGCGGACAACATGGCTGACCGACCACCCCGTGGCCGCGACAGAGAGGCCTCTAGGCCCTCCACTAGAACCGTACCCCGGCATCGCTCGAAAAGCACAAGGCCACAGGGGAATGCTCTGGACTTGCGAGATATATTGGAGGATAAGGCAAGACAATCAGATCGATCAACGGATCGTGTGGGCGCCCCATGATACGTGACGACAACCGTCACGCTAGACATAGCAACTCCGGCCGGGCCGAACACAGTAGACAAAGCTATTTTGAGCTTCATCGTGATATAGCCCAATACAGAGGCGCCGCACACCCACTATGCTTCACAGATGAAGTAATGGATCATCAAATCCCCGAAGGGTTTAAACCCGTGAATATTGAATCTTATGATGGCACAACAGACCCCGCAGTTTGGATCGAAGACTATCTCCTTCATATCCACATGGCCCGCGGTGATGATCTTCACGCCATCAAATACCTCCCACTCAAGCTTAAAGGACCAGCTCGGCATTGGCTTAACAGCTTGCCAGCAGAATCAATTGGGAGTTGGGAGGACCTGGAAGCCGCATTCCTGGATAACTTCCAGGGCACGTATGTGCGACCACCAGACGCTGACGACCTAAGCCACATAATTCAGCAGCCATACGAATCGGCCAGACAATTCTAGACACGGTTCTTAACTAAGAAAAATCAAATCGTTGACTGTCCAGATGTGGAGGCCCTCGCGGCCTTCAAACATAACATCCGCGACGAGTGGCTTACCCGGCACCTGGGACAGGAAAAGCCGAAATCCATGGCAGCCCTCACATCACTCATGACCCACTTCTGCGCGGGAGAGGACAGCTGGCTAGCCCGCAGCAACAACCTCAGCAAAAATTCTGGCAGTCCGATATCAAGGAACACAATGGCAAGTCGCGTCGCAACAAGAACAAACGCCGCATTAACGGCGACAATAGTGAGGATACGACAGTCAATGCCGGATTCAGAGGCTCTAAACCCGGTCAGCGGAAAAAGCCATTCAAAAGAACTACTCTGGGTCCGTCCAACTTGGACCGAATACTCGATCGCTCATGCCAGATACACGGCACCCCCGAAAAGCCAGCTAACCACACCAACAGGGACTGCTGGGTATTCAAGTAGGCAGGCAAGCTAATTGCCGAAAACAACGACAAGGGGCTGCATAGCGATGACGAGGAAGAAACCCTACCGCCGAACAATAGAGGACAGAAGGGTTTCCCCCCACAAGTGCGGACGGTGAACATGATATACGCAACCCACATACCCAAAAGGGAGCGGAAGCGTGCAGTCAGGGATGTATACGCGATGGAGCCAGTCACCCCGAAGTTCAACCCATGGTCCTCCTGCCCGATCACTTTTGATCGAAGGGACCACCCCACCAGCATCCGCCATGACGGATTCGCCGCATTGGTTTTAGACCCAATCGTCGATGGATTTCACCTCACGAGAGTCCTGATGGACGGCGGCAGCAGCCTGAACTTGCTTTATCAGGATACAGTGTGCAAAATGGGCATAGACCCCTCAAGGATTAAACCCACAAAGACGACCTTTAAAGGCATCATACCATGTGTAGAGGCCAATTGTACAGGCTCAGTTACACTGGAAGTGGTCTTCGGATCCCCGGATAACTTCCGAAGCGAGGAGTTAATCTTCGACATAGTTCTGTTTCGCAGCGGCTATCATGCCCTGCTCGGACGTACCGCATTTGCAAAGTTCAACGCGGTACCGCACTACGCATACCTCAAGCTCAAGATGCCAGGCCCTCGAGGAGTCATCACGGTTAACGGAAACACTGAACGCTCTCTCCGAACGGAGGAACATACAGCGGCTCTCGCAGCAGAAGTACAGTGCGGCCTCTTAAGGCAATTCTCGAGTCTGGCCGTTAAGTGACCGGACACGGCTAAACGCGCCCGGAGTAACCTACAACAAGACCACCTGGCACGTTCCGAGCACGCGTAGCAATGCGGCCCCAACCCCAACACCTGCAAAATTGCAAGACTGGTCCTTCGCGTACATCATTACGCTCTGGAGATACCATGGGCATAGGGGGAGGGGCACGACCACGATAGGCCCAGAATGCGGCTTAACCACACCAGGGGCTCTCAAGTGTGTCGTTCTTTTTTTCTCTTTTTCCTTTTTCCCCACAGGACCCCGTTCATCAGAGGCCTTGTCCGGCAGTAGACCCGCCGAGTTCACGATGCAACAGCCAGGGAAGGAGAAAGGCTACGATGAATATCCAGGTGGTCTCCATTACGAGCATTAACTCTGTTTTATACACCATTCTGCAGCCTACCCCTGGAGGGGGACATGTTTAATAGTCCCATCCCTTGCTTATCGCACTATTTGTATCGTTCTGCATTCACAGCAGTATTTCTTGAATAAACAATGCAGCACCTTTTTGCTTATAATTGCATTTCTTTCTCATACATATGTTCATTCATGACATGTTGCATCCGTACACTTTGGTACGGCTAAATACACCAGGGGCTTATGTTTCCCGCATCATGGTGTGATAAGTCCGAACACTTTCACAAGTGCGGCACCTCGAACTTATAGCATTATATGGATCGGCTCCGAATCATGACTTGGGTCAATAGTTGGGTTTGCCCGGCTCCCATGTTTTGGTACCTTACGTTCCGTTGTATCGGCCAAGGTAGCACTGGGAGAACCACTGCGATTGCATCCCAGTTGAGCTGGGCGAGCGCCTCAGTGGAGAAAGCTAAAACTGACCGTCATGATGAGGCGAGAGCCGGTCGCTGTTCGAGAGGTTTTTTCGAGTACCTAAAGACTTATGCCGCTTAGAGCGAGGAACCGGCTTTGTCCGGCCCAGGCATGGATAGCGCCCCGAATTCGGCCTTCCGAACACTAGGGGCTTCACCGAAATTTAAAATTATAGAATTCTATGGCTAAGTGAGAGTGTTCAAGCATTCTAAGTCCGGTTGCCTTGTTCATTGTGTTGAGCGCCTCCCTAGATGGACCCAAAAATGGGAACAAGAGTGCTCAAAATTATCCCGAACACCCCAGCACTCGTGGCATGGGCGCTGAAGCCGACGACTTGCCATCTCTCAGGTTTGATAAACGGCCGCACAGAAGGTAATATTTTAAATTAACAAGCGTTGCTTAGCGCATATGAACAAAGTTTTCAGCGCACAGGATAACAAAATACGACTCTACTCAAATATTACATCTTTGGAGCACTCACCCGCAATAATGCGGGCACCCTTCAGGACACTCTCATAATACATCTCGGGCGTGCGATACTCCTTGACCGCATCCGTCACAAGCTTCTCAGCATCCATGTTGCCTCATTGCACCTTTGCGCGGGCAAGGGCCCGACGGGCACATTCAATATAGGCGGAGTGCTTGATGACTTCAACCCATGGACACACATCCACCAGCCGCCGCACCAGGCCGAAGTACCTCCCAGGCATGGCCTCCTTGGGCCACAGCCGAACTATGAGTCCCTTCATGGCCTGTTCGGCCACCTTGTGGAGCTCGACCAGCTGCTTCAGTTGGTCGCTAAGGGGCACCGGATGTCTGGCCTCAGCATACTGAGACATGAAGACCTTCTCCGTCAAGCTCCCCTCCAAGGCCCTATAGCAAGCGGCAGCATCGGACACGCTGCGGGGCAGATCTGTGAACGCTCCTGGAGAGCTCCGAATTCGGGTAAGTGATAGGTAATTCACACTCACATGCTTACTTTGCATGAAAAATGCCTTACCCGCCACTATTTTCTTCAACGCCTTGATTTCCTGGAGGGCCTTGTAGGCTTCGGCCTTAGCGGCTTTGGCACTCTCAAGAGCCGATGCAAGCTCGGACTCTCGAGTCTTCGAGTCGCGCTCCAAACTCTCATGTTTTTCCACGAGAGCCTGGAGCTCTTGCTGTACCTCCGCCACCCGCGCCTCCTGCTTCTCTCGCTCGGTGCGCTCCACGGCTGCATTACGTTCGGCCGCGGACACCGCCTCCTTCAGGGTTGCCACCTCGTTCGTGGCCCCTGCAATACCCACGTTATCCTTGTCATTCTTCTTGCAACCAAATCTTTTTCTGTAAGATACAATTTTAATAAGGTGTTTCTCACCTTCCTTGTCCTCGAGCTGCTTCTTGGCACGACCGAGCTCGTTCTCGGACCGCTTGAGGCTTTGCTTCAAAGTATTGACCTCCGCAGCCAGTGCGGCAGAGGTCAGCAGCACAGCCTGCAATCCCATATTGACATATTTTTTATGACTCCTGCGTATATCTTTTTAGATCCTCAGTCCGGATTTTCTTTCCGAACACCGAACCGAGCATCAGGGGCTACTGTCTATGCGGTACTATTTTACATATATCAAAATTCTTACCTCAAAGCCTGTTAGAAGGCTGCTGCAGGCTTCGGTCAGCCCGCTCTTGGCGAGCTGAACCTTCTGAATCACCGCACTCATGACGGTGCGGTATTCCTATTCGATGGAAGCGCTGTTGAGCGCCTCCAGCAAGCTATCCGGCGCCTCCGGTTGGACGGAGGCCGCCGGGTCATGGTCTTGCTCTTCTTACGAAGGGGCTGCCTGCCGGACACCGGAGCCACTACAGGTTCTGGTGTGGAGTCCGGTGCAAAGTCCGGGAGGTTGCCCTGCGGCACCTCCGGGGCCTCCTCCTCCAGGCGGGTCCCTTCCCGGGATCCCACCTCAGGGTCATCCGCATCACGGGGGGTGGAGGCGGTCGGAAGGGAATCCATATCCGACGCACCCAATGACCCGCTCGACGAAGCAGGAAGATCATCCTTGGGCGGACTGCAGGGTTGTATGCGGCATTCGAAAGACACCATGTGGTGAAAAGAAAAATCATGAAGTTATTCGGGAGTCTGGATACTTACAATCTCGCCAGGGGCTTGGCCCTTGGAGGCCAATCCTCGTCGTCGTCGCCGGCATTGGCAGAGCAGTCCGGGGGAAGAGTCCTTCCCTTCTTGGACCCTTCGGCCTCCCTTGTTGGGGAGGCCTTCCTATTCTTCCCTCCGCCCGCTGGGGGAGAGGCCTCTTTCTTCTTCTCCTCGCCTTCGTGGGAGGAGTCCGCCTCGGAGTCATCGTCCGATGACACTTGAAAACTGGAACTCTTTCGAGTGCCCGTGGCCTTCTTCTTGGCCTTCTTCTCCGGCACCACGTAGGGTGCCGGAACCAGGAGTCCCGTTAAGCGGGCGTCCGGTGGGTCTTCTGGCAAAGGGGCCGGACAATTAGTCTGCTCGGCCTTCTTCAGTTAGTCCTGTCAAAGGGAAGGGAGTTTAGATCCCGCATAGAGTCAAACTATGGAAAACAAGTGTCCCGTAAAGGGTAAAATCGCTTACCTCGCTAGCCGGACGCTGCGAGCTGAATCCGCGATCTTCGGTAGCGGATGCGGGAGCCTCGATGCCCTTAAACAGCACCCTCCAGGCCTCTTCGTACGTAGTGTCGAAGAGCCTGCTCAAAGTCTGGTGCTATGCCGAATCGAACTCCCACATAATGAAGTCCCGTTGTTGGCATGGGAGAGTCCGGTGGATGAGCATGACCTGGACTACGTTGACAAGCTTGAGCTTCTTGTTCACTAACTTCTGTATGCAGGCTTGAAGTACGGTCAGCTCCTCCAAATCACCCCATGTCCGGCCACTCTCTTTCCAGGAGGTGAGCCGTATGGGGATGCCAGATCTGAATTCGGGGGCCGCTACCCATTCAGGGTCACACGGCTCGGTGATGTAGAACCACCCTGATTGCCACCCCTTGATGGTTTCCACGAAGGTGCCCTCGAGCCAAGTAGCGTTGGGCATCTTTCCCACCATGGCACCTCTGCACTCCGCTTGGCTGCCCTTCACAACCTTCGGCTTGACACTAAAGGTCTTGAGCCACAAGCCAAAGTGGGGCTGGATGCAGAGGAAGGCCTCACACACGACGATAAACGCCAAGATGTTGAGGATGAAATTCGGGGCCAGATCATGGAAATCCAGGCCGTAGTAGAACATGAGCACCCGGACAAAGGGATGGAGTGGGAAGCCCAGTCCGTGGAGGAAATGGGAAAGGAATACTACCCTCTCATGGGGCCTGGGGGTGGGGATGAGCTCCCCCTCGTCGGGGAGCCGGTGCGCGATGTCGCTGGACAGATATCCGGCGCTGCGCAACTTTTGGATGTGCCCCTCCGTAACGGAGGAGGCCATCCACTTGCCTCCCGCTCCGGACATAGTTGGAGAAGGTTGAGGTGAGATGTGCGGACTTGGGCGCTGGAGCTCGAGTTCACGGAGATGGATAAGCAAAGGAGGAAGAAGGCGTAGGTAAAAGGGTAGATCTTTATCCCCTTATATGGGCGGACGAAACTATGCGTCCCCACCAGCCTGATAAAACTCGCTTATCTCCCAAGCGCCGCAATCAATGGCGCGGTTGGGTTACCCACGTCTGTATTGATGGGAATCCCAGAATAAGGAGAACACGATCTCTGCTTCGACAAGACGTGCCAAGGAAACAGCTTCGCTAAACGCGCTGAGGTGGTACAATAAAAACAATTCGAGTAAGGGCTTGGTGGTGGTGTGACGTCACGCCACAAAATACGTCAGCAGATTGAACTTGTGTAAATATTATTCTCTCTACAGTGGTATGTGGAATTTATTTTGCAGAGCCGGACACTATCCTGGTGTTCACAATCTTCTATGAATTATTCGGAGGAGGAACCCGCCTTGCAATGACCGAAGACAATATGCGCACCAGACTCGTCGTCATTGAAGCCTGGTTCAGGGGCTACTGAGGGAGTCCTGGACTAGGGGGTGTCCGGATAGCCGAACTATCATCATCGGCCGGACTCCAAGACTATGAAGATACAAGATTGAAGACTTCGTCCCGTGTCCGGATGGGACTTTCCTTAGCGTAGAAGGCAAGCTTGGCGGTACGGATATGTAGATCTCCTACCATTGTAACCGACTCTGTGTAACCCTAGCCCTCTCCGGTGTCTATATAAACCGGATGGCTTTAGTCCATAGGACGAACAACAATCATACCATAGGCTAGCTTCTAGGGTTTAGCCTCCTTGATCTCATGGTAGATCTACTCTTATAATACCCACATCATCAATATCAATCAAGCAGGAAGTAGGGTTTTACCTCCATCAAGAGGGCTCGAACCTAGGTAAAACATCGTGTCCCTTGTCTCCTATTACCATCCGCCTAGACGCACAGTTCGGGACCCCCTACCCGAGATCCACCGGTTTTGACACCGACATCGGGGCTCCTCAATGTCTCTCAAACTTTATAGGTCATTTTGGTTCGTGACCTGACCCTCATGCCTTGATGGCCGGTACTGCCTGGTGTGGACGTGAGATGTAAAATATTTCTGCCTGGCCAGGCTTGTGTGGTGCTGAAGCGTTTGGTTCATGCCTGGGCCAGGCAAAGCATCAACTTCCCATCAATCAATCCATGCATCAATTATTTAATGCTAATATCCATGCATGTTGTTGTTAGCCTTGTGGCCGCATGACCAGGCACGGCCAGGCGTTCGAAATCGGTCGCTTGGGCCAGGCTACTTGCAGTGTCTGTAGTTCAGCCAGGCTAATTAAAGTGCAAGGGAACCCAGCCCAGGCGGGCTTTCTTTTTCACAGGGTAGCAACAAAACAAGCGTGCATGACATCCAGCCACAACCCCAGGCCACGCAAAAGATGCTCACGACACAAGCCAAACTGGCCTTATATCTCCCTGGTTCACACATACACATCTCTCGCTTGCGCTATACATATAGACCCATCCAACACTCTCCGCCCTTGTTCTCTCTCCATGTGACACGCACCCCCCCTAAGTACCATAATCCCTCACTCCATCATAGGCTCTGTTTGGATCCATGGGTTAGAGTTAGTTTGGGTTAGGTTGGAGTCAACTAACCCAAAAAGATCCAAATAGGAGGGTTAGTTTAGGTTAGATGCATCTAACCCATCCAAAAAAAACTAACCCATCCAAGAGGTGCTTATTTGGGTTAGTTCTTCTTGGGACCACTAATAAACACTTTTTTCTCTCGCTCTCCCCGCAACAGATCCCTCCCCACTTCCTCGAAGCTTCTCGTCCTCTCCCTCCCTCCCTCTCGAACCGCCCGTGAAGGTGCCTCCCCGTATCCGCGCTCCATCTAACCCTGCCATCCAAACACCTCTTTACTTAGAGTTAGTTCAGGGTTAGTTCAGGGTATGAATCTAACTCTAACCTCTAACTGAGTTAGAGTATCCAAACAGGGCCATAGGCGCAAGCACTCCCCCCCCCCCTCCTAAGTATGATTATCTCTTACTAGCCATCAGGAACACACGTATTGTCTCCTTCCATCCATACGTCTATCTCGATATCTCTCTGTAACATCCCAAATTTTCAATTTGGAATGTTATACATTAGATCATTCATGCATATCATATTTTATTTGCTTTTGGTTTTGATCCTAGAAATTCTACGCAACTCAAGGACCCACGGAGAGAGTTGGGGATTTCGTTATTTTCATATTTGAGTTTTCTCAAATTTTGGGAATAGGATCATTTGATTTTATTTATTTTATCATCAATTATTTCTATTACAAAAATATGAGAGAGGGAATAAAATGACTTTCCCAAAATAAAGAAATATTGAGGATTTAATAATAAAATCAAATACGATTTTTATTTCGGAGTTTTTCATTATTTTATTTGAATTTAGGAAAAATGCGTTTTCCAAAATTGCATTTAGGCCCCAAATAAATGTTCATCTTGTCCGGCTTGATTTTAGAAGCCGGGGGAAATTTATTTCGGGATTTTTTGGAGTCCATTTAGTATTTCTTTCGTTTGATTTTTCTGCGCGAAATTATCTAAAAAAAGAAAAAACGAACCGACCTACGGGCCGTACCCGAGCGGGACTCCCCCCGGGGGCAGCCTATATAAAGTGCCGCGCCGAGCCGCCAGCCCACCGCCGCCCAAACCCTAGCCACGCCGCCGCCT